>NC_065443.1:19007085-19310115 GCF_917563875.1 Diabrotica virgifera virgifera
AATACGTTCTCATGGAAGTCTTCCAGGGACAAATCAGGCAAATCAACAAATAGGGTGAGAGGAAAAAAAAATAATTACTGATGGAGTCATCATGAATAAATTACGGAAGATATAAAGAGAAAAAATGTTTTGTGAGAAGCAATGTTATAGATTAGATAAACAAAAATATTTCACATAAAGCAGTGAAAAGTATTACAAAATTCACTATTCAAAGTATTCAATAACAAAGATAATAAAGAGCAACACTGACCCCTAATCTTCTCCCCCATCCCCCTACTACCCCCCCATCTACCTCTTTAAACTCGTATTTTTGCCATACTTATTGGTTTTTCACACATCCGCATTCTTTCTTTATTTTGTTCGTCTACTCCAAATATTCTTTACCATCTGTCTTCTTTCCAAAATTTTTCTCAGCAACTTTCTTTAGCAGATCTCAAAGAAGGAATTATCAGATCACTAAATAATAATAGCACCCAAAACACCCAATAAAATGTAAAAAAAAAGATTAGGAAATAAGTGCAATATCAAAACTACCAATACACTGAAATATATCCTCTCCAAAACCAAACATAACAACACACAACAAGATGAAAGAATTAAAGAATTAAATAATTCTGGAATTATAATCTATAAAAAAGAGCTTTTATACTACCAAGTTATTTAATTATTGATAAACAATTACTTATCTAAAATTTTAGTTGAAAATTAAAGATTTTGTTGGAAAAACCCGCATTTTCCGGGAAAAATTTTAGTCAAAGTAAATCTGGAAAGACACGTCTCTATGCAGAATTTAATTACGGTGAATTTTTATTTGGGTGTTTTTGGTGTAAAGTTAAAATCTTTGGAGTTATAGAGCAAAAATTGAAAAAAATACGAATTTCGGGCGCCATTTTGTTTATAAAGAAAGTAACACGCTGTCTGCGGACTTTGCATACCTATATTGTTAACATATACAATCATAAGGTACGATTCCAGCAATAAAATTGCTGGTAAATAATTTTTCCTTGTATTTTGGTAATTAGCCAAGAGTATATTAAAATATCTAATATTTAATTTAGTCATGCCACAAGAAGACCCTTTCAAAACCTTTTTAAAAGTTTTATTATCTAATGACGTCACTGCCTTCTTATAATAAGTAAAACTATCTTTCGTCGTCAAATATTATCGACCGCATCTCAATTAAATCTTCTGTTAGAATTTCTCTATAATAGCTGTTACCCTGGAATATCTTAACCATACTATCTGGGCGTCCTTCAAAAAAGAAGTATGTAAAATCTTCGTCATTTTTTAAATATTTGCTATATATCACATCCGGTATTAGCATACAGCTCCTATCCATCATGGCATGTAGTTTGCAAAGAAACCTCAGCTTCTTATACGTCTCATAAAACTCCTCCTCACTGATAATCTCACTTGCAGTGTAACCTCCTTTTTTAATATAATCTGAGAAGCACTTATAATAATAGCCCAACAGATCTTGAAGATATTCGTCCCTAAAACTTTTTCTTGTATTTATATATAAGAAGATGAGCACATCATACACTGGAGGCTGCAGACCTATGGTTTGAAAATCTACAATTTTGCAAGAAATAATGTTATCATCTTCGTCATACTTAAAAAGAAACTTATTAGGCCATAAGCAATTGTGAGACAAGACATTTCTGTAGTTTTTAAGATTAGCATTAAGTTCTGAAGGTAATTTGGAAAGAGCTTTATCAAAAGCACCCTTGAATTCCTTTTCGGATATTTTGTTTTCAGGAATAAAACTCGTGAGTTTTTTTAACCCCCTTACTAAATTTTGACAGTGCTTTATTATCAATCTGTTCAGATCAATGACTACCGAATCTTGAAATATTTCTGGAAATGCCTCAATTAGCTTATATTCCCAATCAAGATCTTTTGACTTATTTAGTTCAAACAGAATGCAGTCGCCATGGAATCGTGCAATGGTTTTTAGACAGGCTCTACAATGATCCAAGTCAAAACACGGTTCTTTTTCAAATATTTTATAACCAGATATTCCAAGATCTTCTAATACAACAACATCTGACTCACAAAAATAACTTTTGCAAGTGTAGTTGCAATCAAAACCTTCTTCTTTTAGATATGGAACATATAAATCGTAGAAAAACTTTTCTTTTTCGAATGTAGAAGTCTCTTCGGCTATTTGGTACATTAGTGAATTCAACTTGCTAATAATCTTTACAAAAAAATTCGCCTCATGTTCTTTTGCGTCTATTTGGTAGTTAATTGTTAGGTAAAATTGTTCTCTTACTATTTTATTTTCTTTTGGGCGTATTGAAAAATTATTTATTTTAACATCTATGGAGGACTCTTCGGTATTTTCATCAAACCCTTTATTTTTCTTTTCATGTAGCTCCTTAACATATTTCTTTATTAAATATTGAAGTTGATTATCGTTCAAAATAGACTCCTCTTCATGATTCATCTGAAACAAAAAACGGTTAATTAAATTTGTGTTTTTATGTATGTGTGTTTGTGTGCGTGTGTAGAAGAAAGGTATGGCTTAAGACATAATCTATTAATTCCACAATATTGATTGTAACTAAAGTTACATAATTTGTGACTACCTAAGGTTTGAATGACTACCTAAGGTTGGGAATTCAACCGCGATGTACACCAAATCTTCGTGGACTTCAAACAAGCTTACGATTCTGTTAGCAGAGAAGCATTGTGGGAGACTATGGTAGAAATGGGAGTACCTGGAAAACTGGTACGATTAGCAAAGGTGAGCACGGAGAACGCTTCCGCACGAATCAGAATTTGCAGCACCACGTCGGAGGAATTTCTCATTGACACCGGACTTAGACAAGGAGATCCTCTCGCCCCCCTGCTGTTTAACTTCGCACTGGAACATGCAGTAAGGAAAGCTCAGCCACAACTGACAAACGGATTTGCCGCCCAAGGATCAAAAATACTATTAGCCTTTGCGGATGACGTGGACGCAATTGCACAATCCACCAGAGATGCAAAAGAAGTTTTCACCCTATTCGAGAACGGAGCCAAGGAAGTGGGTCTTAAGGTCAACGAGGACAAGACCAAGTACATGGTGGTTACGAAGAACCCAAGACCAAGGGTTAGACAAAACGTAACAATTAATGAATACAATTTTGAAGTCGTCAAAGAATTTAAGTACCTGGGAGCGATCATAACATCTGAAAATAACTATGAAAAGGACGTGGCAGCCAGGATTATTGCAGGAAACAGGGCATTAAGGACCCTACTTAAATCAAAAATACTCTCAAGACCAGCAAAAATAAGAGTATATAAGACAATAATTCGTCCCACAATAACGTATGGAAGCGAAACATGGACTCTGAATCAGCGGGAAACAACAAAATTACTGGTACTTGAAAGAAAGATACTGCGGACTATCTATGGGCCTTGCAGAGAAGAGACAACAGGAGAATGGAGAAGAAGACACAATGATGAACTCCAGACAATATACGGAGATGAAAACATAGTACGCTACATTAAATCAAACAGAATACGATGGGCGGGTCACGTACTAAGATCAAGCGACGAAAGACTTCTAAACGCCACATTCTGGGAAAGGCCCGATGGAAAAAGGTCAGTTGGTCGCCCAAGAAAGAGACGGAAGGACGCAGTAGCCAGCGATCTACGCAAAATGGGAGTACAGCAATGGGAAATAGCTGCTCAGGACCGACAACAATGGAGGGAAATAGTAAACGCGGCCAAGAATTACATAGAGTTGTAGAGCCAAATGATGATGATGATGATGATAAGGTTTGACGTTTTATTTTTCCACTCCTAAAATTGTTTTTAAAAAGATTATTTAAGGATTTTGTTGACAAGATTGTATAATGTATAATACGCCAGTGAATGGGCGCAAGAATAGGATATTACCTCCGAATTCTATCCTACTGCATGGATTTTAATGAAGTTTTGGGAATAGTCTCTACTTATCTCTTTATTCAATATCTACCCTATGCCGATGTGTGCTTTTATCTTGGGGGTGATTCCCACCCCTTTTCGGAGGTGGAAAATTTTTTGGTTAAAATAACCACGGATGTCGCTAGAGAACCTAATTCTAAGCAAGAACTGTTCTATAATATTTTTTATCTACTCTATGTCATATTATGTATAATTTTTTAGTTTGTGCAAACTGTCATTATAGATAGCAGTGCGTGAAGGGTTTAAAGTGTGCGTGAAGTAACAATGTATTTTAAATGGGATTTACTTATTCGCACACTTTCAATGGGTTTTTTGGCACACATTCATATAATCAAAAATCCTTAATTTTCGCGTTGTCATGGTGATGACAATATGAGCAATGACTTCCAACAAAATTTTCGACAGTATTGTGGTTTGAAAGTAGTTAGGATTTTTAAATGTAAAAGTTCTAAAAATTGTAGAATAGAAATGAATTCTAGTGACGAAGAGTTACAGTTTTTTTATTTGTTTATCGTAGATAAAATATTGTATGAAACTGTGCGTGAAGTATTTTTGCGAACTTACGCGATGTATAGCACTCGCTCCGTTGTCACTCGTGCTCTAAAAATCGCGTGAGTTCGCAAAAAGCAGACTTCACGAATTGTATCATAAATAACTATTTTAAAACTCAATCCTTTTTGAGTTATTCGCATTTGAAATTGGCCATTTTCATTGAAAACTGACACCTTTGCGGACGGTTTTTTGCGAACGAAAAAACTACATAAAATATTTTTGTAGCTTATAAAAAAAAACAAAGAGATTCGTTCCTTCACAAATCTTCTACTTATAGTACAAAAAGAGATATGGTAGGAGAGAAGAGTTTTTTTTTGGTGCATGCTCAAATCGGTGTATTTAAAAAAATAACTTGAATTAACAGAGAAACAGTCGATTTTACGTGTATAATGATACTAATACCTTTTGCAGTGCTTGAAAATACCTTTAAAACGAGCAATATTAAATAAAAACCATGAATAAAAATGGTATACATTTTTACAATATTAAATGTCGATCACATTCAAACTAAGCGAGACATGCTGCAAAAAAGTTGATGGCTAATGTATTTTAAGAAAAAATGAGAGAAGTATATCTATCCCCTCATCCGTCAGCATTTAAATGCATCGTTTTCCTTCTACAATACTTTTTAGAGTGTTGTTTGTATGTTCAAAAAGTTGGACGGTTTTAAAATGAATGGTTTTTGAAAAGATCAAGTTACAGAGCGCATTTTTAAATTTCCTTAAAAATCTTCTTTTTTTTCCATGTAACTTGAAAATGATAGGAAATACAGTGATGAAAAATAAAAACAAAATTTTTACCCAAAAATACCCTACATTTTTGTGTAGTATCTTTTTTTCTTATCTCTTATCATTTTCGAGTTACACGGAGAAAAAGAAAGATTTTTAAGAAAATTTAAAAATGTGCTCTATAATTTGATTTCATTTTTTTTAAAACCATTCATTTTCAACCCGTCCAACTTTTTGAACATAGAAATAACATTACAATAAAAAGTATTGTAGAAGTAAAACGATGTATATAAATTCTGACGGATGAGGGGTTAAAATATACTTCTCATTTCATCTTAAAATAAGTTAGTCATCAATTTTTTGCAGCATATCTCGCTCAGTTTGAATGTAATTGACATTTAATGTTACTCTTCTCACCTACCATATCTCTTTTTGTATTATAACTAGAAGATTTATGAAGGTTGAAAAGAAGCAATCTCTTTGCTTTTTTATAAGCTACAAAAATATTTTATATAATTTTTTGCTTAGATGCATAGTTTTTAGGGTATTCGCAAAAAACTGTCCATAAGGCTGTCATTTTTAAATAAAAATGGTCAATTTTCAACCACGTATAACTCAAAAATTATTGAGTTTTCAAAAAAGTCGTAGAACAGTTTTTGCTTAGAATTAGGTTCTCTAGCCATTTCCGTGGCTATTTTAACCAAAAAAATTTCCACCCCCGAGAAGGGGTGGGAGCCACCCCCACGATAAAAGCACACATAGGCATAGGGTAGACTTTGTTTCTCGATCTATTCCCTACTTACTGTGAAAATATCAAGTAAATCGATGTAGTAGGATGGAATTCGGAGCCAAATACCCTCATTGACTGCCCTATAACTCATAGACGTATATAGGGCGAGGAAGATAAAGAGCCTATTAGAAATATCTCGAGAACTAAAGGTAGCAGTATCGTGAAAATTGGCAGCGTGAAAATGGGTGTTTTGAAGAGTGATCTATTTAATGAAAATATTTTTATCTACTTCCTACTTTCGGTTATAACGGAAGTTGCTTATAACTTCGTTTTTTTTTAATAGGACACCCTGTATGTTTTTACATTTTTGGATTTTCCTCGATGTTTTACTTCTTAAAATATGAGGTTTTGTAATGTTATATAGGGTTGTTTAAAATATAATTACGTTTTTTTATTAATTTCGTAGCAGTTTTCACACCCTGTAGAATTGTAGTAGTTGGATATCAATAACTCTGTTTATGTTCAAATGATTTTAGTATAGTCTACTATTGTTAAAAATTATTAGTGTAGCTAAAAGTTGAATTTTAGTGTACAGGGTTGGTCGAAACTCGGAATGAGTATTTTCGGAAGTTTCTTAAATAGAACACCCTGTATTTTAGTATTGTAATGGAATGATATTTTATGGAACTTTTTTATTTCTTTAGCATTTTCTATACCTAACCTAACTGCTTTAATTTGCGCTTAATTGTTAATTGCATCAACAATATTAACTACCTAGGTATTTTGATAACTCAACCATTATTGGTAATTTTAAGGATCAGATTAGATTAATATGTATTTAATTCCGAAAAATTATTTGTAATTGAATACTTTCACGCTAACCTGATAAAATTTCACGTATTTTTTGTTGCAATTAATGTTTGGCTTGAATCACCAATAACTCACAAATTAAAGCAGTTATATATAGGGGATGCTTAAGAAATAAGAAAGTAACATAAAATATCATTTTATTTCAATACTAAAATACAGGGTGTTACATTTAAGAAAACTCAGAAAATACTCATTCCGAGTTTCGACCAATCCTGTATACTAACATTAAAAATTTAGTTATACTAACAATTCTTAACAATAGTAGACTATATTAAAACTCATTTGAATATAAATAGAGTTTTTGATGTCAAACTACTACAATTCTACAGGATGTGAATTTTGCTACGAAATTAAGAAAAAAAAGGATTATCTTTTAAACTACCCTGTGTAACATTACAAAACCTTATATTTTAAGAATGAAGACATCGAGGAGAATCCAAAAATGTAAAAATATACTGGGTGTTCTATTTAAAAAACGAAGTTATAAGCAACTTCCGGTGTAACCGGAAGTAGCAACTCTTCAAAACCCCTCCATTCCAATTTTCATGATTCTGTTGCCTTTATTTCTTCAGATATTGCTAATAGGCCGTTTATCTGCCTCACCCTGTATATTAACATAGACCGAGCACACCAGCGGTGATAAGATCTCTTTGAATTGTTCGATCTGGCCCTCTCTAGCGTATTGAAACTCTTCACTCCCTTTCTCTCTCCCCACCAAAATGAGCCGCTGCTATACTTACTTGGCGTAAGACAGTGACACAACTAACAAAAAAAAAATGGTGTCGTCCCTTGGGCTGCTTCGTTGACTTTTTCTCTTCTTCATAGCTATTTATTTCATGCATTCTTCATGCAATACTGATGCATCCTTCCATTGCCCTCTACACCGAGAGAAAAAAATTCTTGACAAAGAAACTTTATTAATATTTAAGAAAGATCGACTTGGCATATTGCCTAAGAAATATATCTTTGTATGTAAGATATAATTTTCTAAAATATTTCAAATAAATTTTAATATACCCAAAGAAATATATCTTTTTATTATTTAATTTGATGGCTTTGGTAAAGACCAATTATTAGCCAGACAATTTTTACATCTAAGGATAATATTACATAACTAGAATAGGTATGTATAAGTATAAAAAATTTACATATATTTAACTAACATAATAAGAATATATTATACCTAGATATATTACACACACATACGTCTACATATACAGTGTCCCAAAAGTAGTGGAACGGTCGAATATTTCGCGAACTAAACATCGGATCGAAAAACTGAAAAATACGTTTTCAATCATTTTCTAAAATCTATCCAACGACACCAAACACCAACCCTCACTACACCCCCTGGAGGTGGGGTGGGGGGTAACTTTAAAATTTCAAATGGAAACCCCTAGTTTTCCTTACAGATTTGGATTCGCTACGTAAAAGTAAGCAACTTTTATTAAAGACATTTTTTTGAACTGTGGATAGATGGCGCTATAATTGATAAAAACGATTTATCCTGATACCATAGGTAAATTATAGAAACGGTCTAATATCTCGAGAAATACACATCCAAATGAGAAACCAAAAAAAAGGTTTTTAATAATTTTCGAAAACCTATCGAATAACACTAAACATGACCCTCCAACCCACCCCCTGGAAGTGGGGTGGGGGGTAACTTTAAAATTTTAAATAGCAACCCCCACTTTTTATTACAGATTCGGATTCGTCATGAAAAATTAAGCAACATTTATTCGAAACATTTTTTAAAATTGTTGATAGATGGTGCTTTAATTGGAAAAATACGATTTATTAGCGCCATCTATCAGCAATTTTAAAAAATGCTTCGAATAAATGTTGCTTAATTTTTCATGACGAATTCGAATCTGCAATAAAAAGTGGGGGTTGCTATTTAAGATTTTAAATTTACCCCCGACCCCGTCTCCAGGGGGTGAGTTGGAGGGTCAGTTTTGGTGTTAATCGATAGGTTTTCGAAAAATATTAAAAACCTGTTTTTTGGTTTCTCATTTGGAAGTGTATTTCTCGAGATATTATACCGTTTCTATAATTTACCTATGGTATCAGGATAAATGGTTTTTCCCAATTATAGCGCCATCTATCCACAGTTCGAAAAAATGTCTTGAATAAAAGTTGCTTACTTTTACGTAGAGAATCCAAATATGCAAGAAAAACTAGGGGTTTCCATTTGAGATTTTAAAGTTACCCCCCACCCCACCTCCAGGGGGTGTAGTGGGGGTTGGTGTTTGGTGTCATTGGATAGAATTTTGAAAATGATTGAACACGTATTTTTCAGTTTTTCGATCCGATGTTTAGTTCGCGAAATATTCGACCGTTCCACTACTTTTGGGACACCCTATATAAACACATACAAACATACACATATAAACACACATACATATTTTTCTAATTAAAAAAAAATCATTCTTCTTCACGATTATATAGTGGATAAATTATTAATTTGGTAAAAGGTAATGTGTGCAATTTTTTGATTTGTGTTATAAAATGGAAATATTTGCAGAATTGCTAACGAAGACATTGTTAGCAATTTAAAATTTCATTTTGCACCTCTTGGTGTGATTATATAAACAATAAAATATATTAATATTTTTATTGAAAATTATACAGTATTATTTTTTCTTTTTATCCAGAAAGACTATAAAATTAATTCCATTACTACAATACTTAAATCAACAGTAAAAGTAAATAAAGAAATTAAATTACAACATTAACAACCAAGTTTTATATCCGTAATATATTTCACATATAGGGCATATTAAAGACAAGTCCCTAAAGTAAAATAAACGGTGTAGTACGCGACATACACACAAAATAAGTACAGTCGGAAAAATGAAAGAATACCCATGAACGAACATATAAAACACGCTGTATTTTCCTGTCACCGTTCCACAAAGAAAATTGTCCAGTGCAAGTACATGTAACAATAATTATTACATGTACTTGCGCTGGCCAGTTTTTTGTGTGACACGGTGACAGGAAAATATAGCGTGTTTTATATGTTCGTCCATGGGTATTCTTTCATTTTTCCTACTGTAGAGAATATTAATAACGACACTCTTGATGATGATAAAATTGAAAGTAATTGAGACGTAACCAGTAGCGTACTAAACAGGATATATACGAGAATATCTTTTTCTACGAGCGTGCAAAAATGTCTACTTTCGCGCACGCATTTATGTTTAGAAAGTTGCACTTTTCCGCACGCGTGTTACTTTTCCGCACGCGGTTTTTACTTTTCCGCACGCGTGTTAATTTAGATATGTTAATATGGCCTTAAAGTAATTATAATACATGCAATAAACTAATATTTAGATATTATTTACAAATTTATTTCAAATATATCTTATTGTGTTCCTGTTTTAATGAAATTAACGCGACAATTCGATGAAATAAAATTATTTTGACATAATATTCGAAAGTCAAATTGGTAGACAATAACAGTCGTTTTGAATCATCGTCTTGGAAACCAAGATCGTCGTCATACTAACTAATTATATTGAAAGTTTGGTTTTGACAACCTTGTCAAAGGATTAATTTGTGTATGTATTTTCATATTAATTAAATTAATTGATTAAGATTGGTCATTTTTTAAAGACTCTTAGAAAAAATATTGTTCCTAACTCTTGCAGAAAGTCTCTTTTCCGCACTCGACTGCTTGCCGAACTCCCGCTTCGCGTCGTTCGGCAAACTGCGGTCGCGTGCGGAAAAGAATGACTTTCTGCACTTGTTAGGAAATAGTATATTGTGCAACAAGTGCAGAAAGGTACTAATTTCTCACGAGTTTGAAAAGTTGCGGTACGAGCGCAAGCGAGTGCCGCAATTCAAACGAGTGAGAAATTACCTTTCTGCACGTGTTTCACACTATACTTTTTCTGCAAGCACAGTTTTTCCTAAAAATAAAAATCACAATTTCCAAACGACGATTAATTATAATAGGTACCTATGTGATAAATTTTAAACTGTATTTAATTAATACCTACTAATCAATTTAAATTCCTTATACCTAAATAAATTGCACAGAAATCAGTTAAAGAATTAATGCACTGCCTTAATTTGTTTAAATTTAAACAATTATTACACATTATTGACATTATATTTATGCAGTCACGGATATACACAAAACCTACTTCATTCGACGTCTCTTGCACAGGTTGCTAAATCCTTATTGGTTATTTGATAATTATAAAATGTTTGATAAGAATAAAATTGTAAAATAAAACAGTTGTAACATCCATAATTTAGTTTCTATGCTATAGTTAAATATAATAATTGTCTTATAGGATATATATTTTTCTAACGTTTAACCACGGATGTAAACAGAATATAACGTTACTCAGAATGCGGTAGTCCACGGATGTAAACAGAATATAACGTTACTCAGAATGAGGTAGTCAACTGTGCAGAAAAGAACTTTGCGGCACAGAAACGTCACTTTGCGGCACAGAAACGTCACTTTTCTGCACACTAATGTCAAATATCTTATACTGTGAGAAAATATCAAGTTTGCTAACATAAAACCGTGCAGAAAAGTGCACTTTGAATAGTGGTTGTAGAAAAATAACTATTATTATAAGTTAAGATCCCCTTGTGGTATCATAGTCAGTTTATTCGCCATTTAATAACATCGTCAAATCAAGACATATAGGTAATATGTTATTGTAAAAATTAGGAAGACTGCATACTTAGTACACAAATTACGAAGAGAAGGATACACTTTTTAACAAATAGTACTCGAAAGATGTCTACAAAAAAGATGTATAGAAATGTTAAATGGCTACACTCTTTCTTACATCAAGAAGTTCTGGCTCAAAATATTTACCTTTAAGTAAATCTTCTCTAGGCCACTAAAATAAAATGGCCTTTTCAACAACATCTTGAAAAGAGTTTTTCAGTTACGAGCAGAATTTTTGATATATTTGAAAGATGATAATTCGAAATATGAAGATCTATTTTCTTCAAACACCTTATACTTCTTCCTTTGCTCCATTCAGGCGTCTCTTGTGCCGTTCTCCTCCATTGTCTTACATTTATAGTTTTCAGGCGGTCTTCCACGTCGTCCAACCCTCTAATCTGCTTCTTTCTTTTTTTTGTCTACCTATCGGATTCCATTGTGATATTTTCTTTCATTTTCTCATATATTTTCTTCTCACAATAAAACACTGAAAAACGTTTGTTTTCTATACTTCCACAAAATTTATTACAACTATGTTATTACTACAGCTGTTTCGGCAAAGTGCCTTTCTCAAGTGATATATTTTATGCCGAATATATATGCCGAAACAGCTGTAGTAATAACATAGTTGTAATAAATTTTGTGGAAGTATAGAAAACATACGTTTTTCAGTGTTTTATTGTGAGATAAAATGAACTTCCATCAAGTAACGGTCGAATCCATCAATTATATATTTTCTTGTTTTGTCTCTGGATATATCCCAGTCATGACAGTATTTGACTTTTTACAAATGTTGCGAAGCACAAGCCTTCCAAGTCGCTGGCAAAGCAAGCCATCATCACCGCTATGGATAAAGTTAGGGATTCATAAAAAATAATTCTAGCAGTCTCCAATCGAAAAAGTCTACTTTTACAATAAAAAAAGTACTAGTTTATGCAATTGTTGAATAAATAACTAGATAGTTTATTGTTTTTTTTTTGAAGTAACTACTTTTTTAGATTAAGGGATTAGTGCAGTTACTGAAGGTTTTCACCTCCGATTTCGTTAAACCTACATCGATTTTCATGAAAATTGGTGAGTAATTAGAGGATACCTCAAGGAACAAAGGTGACATGATGCCAACTTGGGCTTTTACCCTGGGGGTGGATGCTACCCCTTCTCGGGGGTGAAAATTATTTTATTAAAAATAATACCATAAGTCGATAGAGGGACAAATTATAAGCAAAATTTGTTATAAAATGTTATTAAAATAAATTAACACTTTTTGAGGTATTAAAGACCAAAAATTTTACTTTTTCGTAATAAATCTGTTTTTCACCTATAAATTAAAAAATATAAGCTTTTACAAAAAAGTTGTTATTACTGAAATTGAAGATATTAAAAAATTGAATACATTCCTCATATAAAGAACTAACCTAATGTTAGTTCAAAGTGAGTTATTCGCAATTGAATGTGTATTTTTTTCGACGAGTACTCAAATCTAAGTGTTCAAGCTTAAATAACAAGAAAACGATGCAATGTATAAAATATTCCTGCTAAACATTTGTCAAAGCACTTCGGCATACCTATCAAATGAGCTTCACAACAAGTTATTAGCGTCAAAATTAAGTAAGTTATAATGAAAATAAAAGAACCGTTTCGAATTTTTTAGGAAAAGTGAAAAATAAAACATACGCCATTTCCACAAAAATTAAAATTTATAGTATTCCTTACAAGAACTTCTTTATATTAGTATAAGTAATGTTTTCGATAATTTTGACCGGTTTAGAATGCATATTTTTGAAAAGAAGATATAATTTAAAAAAATTATAATTTTTAAAATTATTGTAATTCTCATATTCTTTTGATAATACTGCAAAAATACTCAAAATGCGTAAAAAATTATGAATAACCAAATTTTAGTTTTTTCTGTGCCAAATATTTTGCCTGGTTCACTATTTATATAGGGTAAAAAATAACCGATATAGAAACGTTTAAATCTTAAATTTTGCTGTGGGAACCATGTAACCGAGGCAATTTAACCTTTTATTTTTAAAAAAGTCAGGGGTTTAAAAGATTAGATTCAACGTGCTTAAATATCACTTGGAATTAGCTTTTAAACAGTTTTTAGATAAACCTGATATCGTAAACACGAACGGAGTTATTAGAAAAAACAATAACAGTTTTTGGAAAAATTTTTAGAAGATAAAATTTGAAAAAATTTTGGAGCATAAATTTTAACGCGATCAAGATGTTCGGGGGCTAATTTGATAGATATTTTTAAGTACTTTGAAAATATTTAATAAGTTTATGTTATAAAATGCATCAATGTCCCGTTATTTCAGCTTGAATACTCAGAGTTTTTTACTCGGCGAAAAAAATATACATTCAATTACCTATAACTCACTTTTAGTTAACATTAAAAGGTTTTTCTATTTAGAGGTTTATTTTATTTTTTATTAGCATCAATTTTGATAATAATAACGTTTTTGTAAAAACTTACACGTTTTGTGTTATTGATGAAATATTGGTTAAAAACATGCATTTTTTCAAGAAAAACTAAAATGTTTGATCTTTAATAACTTCAAAAGTTTTGATTTATTTTAATAACTTTATATAATAAATTTTGCTTGAAATTTGTCCCTCTATCGAAATATGGGGTTATTTTTAATAAAATAATTTTCACTCACGAGAAGGGGTGACATCCACCCCCAGGGTAAAAGCGCAAGTTGGCACCATGTCACCTTTGTTTCTTGAGATATCCTCTAACCACTCACCAATTTTCATGCAAATCGACGGAGATTCAACGAAATCGGAGGTAATAGCTCATATCCACGTTCAGTGACTCCACTAGATGTGTGCATTACATTTGTATCTTTCATATTATGTAAATCTACAATCAACTTGTAGAGGATAAAAGTATTTTAGAAATATTTACTTGTAATAAATACTTGTGTATGCAATAAAACAGGTGCGTTTATTATTGTGCTTCCTATGCAAACAAATAATTTTATCTATTCAGGTGTGCTCTAAAAGGTTATGCTTGATATAGTAAATAGCAGCTGTAACCGGATTTTGAAGATTTAAATCTTCAAAAGGGTATTTTTAGTGGATTTCGTTCTCTATGCTTTTTTAAGTTTTTTGGTTTTATTTAGATGCAGATTTAAGATGTGAAGTTTCCCTAAAGAAGAATTTTGTCCTCCAGATTGTTAGAGGGTCTTTAGAAAGACATTGTTCAGTCGAGTCTCGTGTTACCAGGTAAGCTGGACCATCTTCCAAAGCTCTTCACACGCACTTCTATTCGTTTTCCTTGCAGGATGTTGCTCTTCTTCCTGAATCTCGTTTTCCAAATAATTTTCCTTGCAAACTGGCTTGTACGAGGGCATATTTGGATTCATTTCGCATATTGTTTCCGAAGTATTGTAACTTTCGAGATTGGTGGTGGTCAACACCTCTCAGTTCTTCTCGATTCTTCTGAGAACCTCCTCACTTGTGACTCAGTCAGTAAACGAGATTTTAAATATTCTCCGATATATTATCCACATCGTAAATGCTTTCAATTTTCTGAACGTATATAGCTTAAAGCTCCACAATTCAACGCAATATAAAAGGACAGAGAAGCCGTAGCATCGCAGAATTTTTACTTTTATACTAATACAGTTCCACTCCGGTTGAAAATAGATGTAACTTTCCCGTGACACTAAATTTGCAATGGTCTACGCAGGATATACTAAGTGAGGAAGTTCTTCTAAGTGTAGCTTTGTTAAAATATTTATTATTAGAACTAATTATGCAAGCCAATGTCGAGGAAACCGAAATGTGTGAAGGTGAAGAATATCCTGGCTTAAGAACTTAAGGGAATGGCTCGAATGCAGTAGTGCAGAGCTATTTAGAGCGGCAGTCAACATGGTCCGCATAGCTATGATAATTTCCAACCTTTGATATAACATGGAACTTAAAGAAAAATAACTGTTTAGTTTAAACAAATATATAAAAATATACTATCATACATTAGAAGTTTTTTACTTCATTGTTACTCTGGGCTAATTAGCAAAATTCATGAAAAAGTTATTTACCAGCAATTTTATTGCTGGAATCGAATTATAAGATCCTATATATTAATAATATAGGTATGCAAAGTCCGCAGATAGTGTGCTACTTTTTTTTGTAAACAAAATGGCGCCGACAAAACGTATTTTTTTCAATTATTGCTCTATAACTCCGAAGATTTTAACTTTACAACAAAAACATCCAAATAAAAATTCACCGCAATTGAATTCTGCTCCGACGAAAATTTTCCTCGGAAAATGCGGGTTTTCCTAACAAAAACTTTAATTTTTAAATAAAGTTTTAGGTAAGTAATTATTAATCAATAATTAAATAACTTAGTGACGTCAAAGCTTTCTTGGTATAGATTGTAATCCTAGAAGCCGGTGAAAACTAAACGAATATTTTAGCAACAATTCAATTGTTAATTAACAATTTACGATCGCAATAATAACCAAAATAATCATGATACATTGATCATACTTATAAAGATTATAAAGATGTGATGCTTATTTAATATTTTATTGACAAAATATAAATTTTTCTTTTTTTGCATAATGTTTAAATTTTGAAAAAAAAAATAGTTATAATACGCTGGTCTAATTAGTAAAGTACAAAGAAAGGTTATTTACCAGCAATTTTATTGCTGGAATCGAATTATAAGATCCTATATATTATTAATATAGGTATGCAAAGTCGGCAGATAGTGTGCTACTTTTTTTATAAACAAAATGGCGCCGACAAATCGTATTTTTTTTCAATTATTGCTCTATAACTCCGAAGATTTTAACTTTACACCAAAAACACTCAAATAAAAATTCACCCCAATTTAATTCTACATAGAGGCATGTTTTTCCCGATTTGCTCCGACGAAAATTTTTCTTGAAAAATGTGGGTTTTCCCAACAAAATATCGAATTTTCAAATAAATTTTTTGGGCCAGTAATTATTTATCAATAATTATATAGCTTGGTGAAATAAAAGCTTTCTTGGTATAGATTATAAAGTCAGAAGCCGGTGAAAATGAAATCAATATTTTAGCAACAATTCAATTGTTAATTAACAATTTACAGTCGCAATAACAACCAAAATATTCATGAGACATTGATCAAACTTAGAAAGATTATAAAGGTGTGGTGCATATTTAATATTTTGTCGACAAAATATAAACTTTTCATTTTTTTGCATAATCTTTAAATGTTTAAAAAAAATTGTTATAAACAAATTAACATTTCTCAGAAATTGTTTATTATATTCTAATTTTAAAAAGTACTTAAAATGCGTATTTTATAGGTCTTGAAAATGAATGCTTTACAAAAATTTTCAACCATTTGCAAAAAAGTTATGAAACAGCAAAATAAATATACGATTTCTCCGTTGTTTATTATTTGTTTTAATTGTTTCAAAGCTTAAAAGTGAGTCTATGGTACAATCTAATTACTCACAAAGAATGTCAAAAATTAGTGCAATGGTTATATTTTAATCAAAGATTAAAAATACTTTTTTTTGTAATTTTTAGCGCAAAAGTAGGCCTGATACAGAGTCGGAGCTAAAATGTTCACTCGAAGCGACTGACAAGCGGCATGCATTATTTATTAAAAGTGTACGTCGCGCGGCCGGTCGTCGCTCCGAGTGAAACTTATAGCTACAGTACTGTATTAGTCGACTTTCGCGAGTGTAAATTACAAAAAAATATATTTGTAATCTTTAATTAAAATATAACCGTTAACCTTATAATCGATATTTTTTTGTAAATAATTAGCTTGTACTTTAAACTCACTTCTACGCTTTGAAAGAATTAAAAAAAATTATAAACACCGTAGTAATCGTATGTTTATTTTGCTGTTTCATAACTTTTTTCCAAATGGCTGCAAGAAATTTTTATAGCATTCATTTTCAAGATATTTGAAATGCGTATTTTAGCTATTTTTTAAAATTATAATATAATAAAAACTTTCTGAGAAACGTTAATTTGTTTATAAATATTTTTTTTTAAACATTTAATGAGTATGCAAAAAAATAAAAAAATAATATTTTGTCGACAAAATGTTAAATAGGTATCTCATCTTTATAAGATTTCAAAGTTTGATCAGTGTATCATAATTATTTTGGTTATTACTGCGACCGTAAATTATGAATTAACAACTGAATTGTTGCTAAGATCTTCGTTTAATTTTCACCAGCTTCTGGAACTGTAATCTAAACCAAGAAGGCTTTTAAGTCACCAAATTATTTAATTATTGGTAGATGATTACTTATCTAAAACTTTATTTGAAAATTAAAGATTTTGTTGGGAAAACCCGCATTTTCTGAGGAAAATTTTCGTCGGAGCAGATCGGGAAAAACACGTTTCTATGCAGAATTTAATCACGGTGAATTTTTATTTGAGTTTTTTTGTTGTAAAGTTAAAATCTTCGGAGTAATAGAGCAATAATTTAAAAAAAAAACACGAATTTCGGGCGCCATTTTGTTTATAAAAAAAAGTAGCACACTATCTGAGGACTTTGCATACCTATATTATTAATATATAGGATCTTATAATTCGATTCCAGCAATAAAATTGCTGGTAAATAACTTTTCCCAAAAATGGCCTATTCTCCGATAATCAGCCCAGACTATGTAAGCGTGTTTAAATGATGGCATGCAGCTAACTACTGAGATTTTCCCTTTTAATATACAGGGTGATTGGTTAGTGGGGTAGAGCTCCGTAGATACGTTATAGTAATAGATAGCAATAGAAGTTAATAACAAAAATTGTAGCCAACTTTGAGCTTCACATTACAAAATACACCCATGAAATATGCACATATAAACCATCCTCAATCCGTGCATCCGTGCAAGTCAGCAGACAGTCGCACCACTACGGATCAGATAAGCCTTATCACACGGCATTCTATTGCACTGCACAATTCCAGAATGTAATCCCTTTTTTCCAAGGCATGCATGATACAAGCCAATAAGTGAAACTTATGCGAATAAATCTGTACGAGAAAAAAATGTCTTGGTCAATGTCGATGGCGATGGTCCACAAGAAATTACTCCATTGAGTAATTTCGGGGTAACGTCTCCACAGAGACGTTACCCCGATTGCGTACGTTGCTCTGCTACCAATAAGCCTCATTGGCTCAGATGAAGGTCAGATATACAATGTAAGATATACCAGTGCCCAATACAGCGATTCACGCAGGGAGAGATTTACATATGGAATGAATGGGCTATTATGGCCCACGGCGGCAGAATTCAAGGGAGGTGGCAAATTTTGTTAAAAAAGTAAAAAATTACCAGGGGGAGGGCGACAAATTTTAGATAGCCCAGGGGCGGCAAATTTTCAAATCCGTCTCTGGATTGACGGAGATATTATAATAGAATATGTATAACAAGTGAGAAAGAAGCAAGGTAAGCTAGCTCTCGTACGGGTTGGGGCTGGATTGAGCAGGTCTTTAACACGAACTGTACGGGAGACGCGGAACTTGTGGAAACTCTCACTAAGAAGAAATGGAGAAATTTATAAAGGAACTGCGGGAAAAACTAGATAGAATGGAAGATAGAGGAATGAGAATAGAAGAAAAATTAGATGGGATCCAAAGTGAGCTGGAACAACTAAAAAATACGAATCAGGAACTTAAAAATGAAAATGAACTTCTCAAACAAGAGCTGCATCAACATAAAAATAGAATAGAACAAATAGAAAGGGATATGAAGAGAAAAAACCTGATAATACACGGCATTGAAGAAACAAGCGATGAGGACACACAAATACTGGTAAACAAAGTACAAGACATCATCAACAAAATGGAAATACCTTGCAAAGCCAACCAAGAAGTCACAGAAATTAGAAGAATAGGAGAAAAAACTAGAAATCCTGAAAGACCAGTCCTGGTAGAGCTAAGAAGTGGGAATACAAGAACGGAAATTCTTAAAGCTTCATGGAAATTAAAAGGCTCGAAATGGTTTGTTAACGAAGACTATCCAAAAACCGTAATCGAACAACGCAAAACACTTATAAAACACATGAAAGAGGCAAGGATGAAAGGGTACAACGCAAAGATAAAATATAATAAGTTAATAATTAACGGAGACGAGTACGATATAGACCAGGTCAAAAGATGGAACAGCGATTCCGAAGATTTGAGAGATGATAATATGACAGAAACTACAAAGAATAAAACTGGAACGAGAACAGTGAGTGAAAGATCACCAAACGGAGACACAGAACTAGATCCAAGAGAAAAAATAAAGAAAGTAAACGAAAATCAAACATTAAAAAACTAGAATTGGAACGGAAACACATTATGACGACAATGGCACGAAAAATGGACAAGGCAATGATACAAAAGGATATGAGAACAAGCAAGATTAGCAAAAAGAAAGAAAGAAAGGGTAATACAAAAAAGAAAAAAAGAGAGGGAGGTGTTATAAGAATAGCGTCATGGAATATAAGAACATTACTTAGAGCAGGAAAACTGGAAGAAATTACATCAGTTCTGATACAGTATAAGGTGGAAATAGCAGCACTGCAGGAAATTAGATGGAAAGGGAAAGGGCAAATAGATCAACAGAATAGTACCTTCATATACTCAGGGGAAGAAAAGCAAGGACAACATGGGGTAGGATTCATAGTAATTGGAAATATGAGAGACAAAATAATGGAAGTCAGACTAATAAACAAAAGAATAGCTTACCTAAGGATTGAAGCTAAACAGGCAAATATATCCCTACTAAATGTTTATGCACCGACAGAAAATGCGAAAGAGGAGGAAAAAGATCATTTCTACGACACTATGGAAGAAGAGCTAGAAAAAATACCAAAAGAAGATGTGATATTAATATTGGGCGATTTTAATGCACAAATAGGAAAGGAGGATTATATACAGCAAATAGCAGGCAAACATACAATACATGAGAAAACGAATGACAACGGGCACAGAATATGCAATATGGCGACAGGAAATAATATGTCTATCAGCAGTACAATGTTCAAGCATCAAAGAAAACACAAAGTCACATGGGTTTCTCCAGACCAAAAAACAGAGTCACAAATAGACCACATATTAATATCGAAAAGAAGACAATCAAGTATAATGGATGTGAGAAGCTACAGAGGTGCATGCGGAGACTCAGACCATTTCCTGGTGGTAGCAAAGCTGAGACAAAAGATGAAAGTAATGAGAAGGCAGAAAGAGAGGAACAAGAGGTGGAATATCGAAAAATTGAAGGAAGCAAAAGAGATACAAAAGTATGAACATGAAATAGGTAAAAGAATTGCCGCACTGAATAAGGAAAGAGATGATGTCGAAGAAATATGGGGTGATATTAAAAAAGCAATTAACCACACGGCTGAGACTACATTAGGGACGAAGCAAATTACAAGAAAGAAGGACTGGTTCAATACAGAATGTAAAGAAGCAGTTGAAGAAAAAGTAAAAGCACGAAATCAGTGGATGCGGACTCACAAAAATGAACATAGAGACATGTACGAGCAAAAAAGAAAGGCAAGCAACAAAGTAATAAGAGAACAAAAGAGAAAATTCATGGATAGTCAGTTGGAGGAAATTGAGGCGGAAAGTAAGACTCAGAACACCAAGAAATTCTACACAAAAATCAGAGAACAGAACAGAGGTTTCAAACCAAAAGTAAATGGAGTTAAAAATAAACAAGGGCAAATAGTAACACAAGATCAACCATATATGAAAGTCTGGATGGAACACTTCAAGGAGTTACTGGCAGAAAATGAAACAGAAGAGATTACAGAAATGGAGGAAGAGTGGGAAAATAATGGAATGAAGGAGCCAACACTCGAAGAAGTAATTGAAATAATTAAAAATAACAAAAACGGAAGAGCACCCGGAAAAGATAACATAAACAGCGAACTCATAAAACTAGGAGGGAAACCGTTGCATAGGGAAATACACAAACTGATAGTAAACATCTGGAAAGAAGAAAAAATGCCAAAAGAATGGCAAACAGGCCAAATAATAACGATACATAAAAAGGGAAACCAACAAGAATGTCAAAATTACAGGGGAATAACATTACTGAGTACAGTATATAAGGTATTGTCAACCATAATACAAAGAAGATTACAAGAAGCAGCAGAGAATAAGATTGGTCAATATCAGTGTGGATTCAGGAAAGGAAAATCCACAATAGATGCGATATACATACTAAAACAAATAATGGAGAAGGCGAACGAAGCTAACATAAACTTAGAAATACTTTTCGTAGATTTTAAACAAGCTTTTGATTCCATCAAACGAAACCAACTATTGGAAATATTAAAAATGCTACAGGTACCGCTTAAATTAAGAAAACTTATAAAAATGACGATGAGCCATACCAGAGCGAGTGTAAAAACGCAAATAGGGGAAACAGAAGAGTTTGAAACAAACAAAGGAGTGAGGCAGGGTGATGGTTTATCCACAACACTATTCAACATGGCAATAGAATATATTACCAGAAAAATGAACAAAGGTACACTCAGAAATAGAGGAGGTCAAATTGTAGCATATGCCGATGACGTTGTGATAATGGCAAAGAGAAGAGATATATTAACGCAAATGGTAGAGGAACTCATTCAAGAAGGAAAAACAGTGGGTCTGAGTATTAACGAAAACAAAACAAAAATTTTAAGATTAGGGAAAAATCCTACTAATAGAGAGGTTAAAGTGGGAAGATACAAATTTGAAGAAGTAAGTAAATATAAGTACCTGGGAGTCATGCTGTCAAGTGATGGAACAAGAGAAAACGAAATAAAAGAGAAAACATTGGCAATAAATAGAGCATTCCAAGCCAACAAAAAAATGATAAAAAAGCAAAATATTAACAAAAACTACTAAATTAAGGCTCTATGAAACGTTAATTAGACCGACATTAATGTATGGAGCAGAAGTGATGACAATGACCAAGACAGACGAAGAAAATTTGAGAAGAACTGAGAGAAAAATAATTCGGGCAATATTAGGACCAATAAAAACAGCAGAGGGTGAATACAGGAGTCGAAGAAATAACGAAATAAATGAGGAATTGAAGGGACAAGATATAGTCAGGAGAATAAAGAGACAAAGATTGAGATGGCTTGGGCATGTATGGAGAGCAGGAGAAGAAGCGATAATAAACATAGTGACAAAGTGGTCTCCGGCCGGAAGGAGACGAAGAGGAAGACCGAGGTCCAAATGGCTGGAAGAGGTGAAGCGAGATCTAGAGGGCATGGGTATTAGAAATGCAGAAGAAAAAGCAAGAGACAGAAGGAGCTGGAACCGGATATGTAATGCAGTTTAAGAAAGAGAAGAACGGAGGACTGATCCACCTCGAAAACATGGATCTAGAGAGCCTGTAAAGGCGGCGCTACCCCCACGGGGGTGTTTTAGCCACTATATATATATATATATATATATATATATATATATATATATATATATATATATGTATAACAAGCTAATTGGTTTCAGTACAATAGGTGCAAATGCAACCAGATCGAAGATAGAAATACTTTAATTTTTTATATATATATACAGGGTGTAACAAAAATACAGGTCATAAATTAAACCACATATTTTGGGACCATAAATAGTTCGAAAGAACCTAATTTAGTACAAATATGCACACAAAAGAAGTTACAGCCCTTTGAAGTTACAAAATGAAAATCGATTTTTTTGAATATATCGAAAACCATTAGAGATTTTTTGTTGAAAATGGACATGTGGCATTCTTATGGAAAAAACATGGTAAAGAAAAGCTATAGTGAAATTTGTGAACCCCATAAAAATTTTATGGGGGTTTTGTTCCCTTAAACCTCCCCAAACTTTTGTGTCTGTTCCAAATAAATTATTATTGTGGTGCCATTAGTTAAATTCAATATTTTTAAAATGTTTTTGTCTCTTAGTATTTTTCGATAAGGCAGTTTTTATCGAGTTGCGGCTTCTTTTTTAATATGTTTACATAAAAATTTTATGTTCCTTTAAACCCCCCAAATGTTTGTGTACGTTCCAATTATACTATTACTGCGGTACCATTAGTTTAACACAGTGTTTTTAAAACTTTTTTGCCTCTTTGTATTTTTTTGATAAAGCATCTTTTATCGAGATGTGGCTTCTTTTTTAATATGGTTCAAAATATACTTAAAAATGTAAATCATAAATAAATTTTCATATTATTACCAGGTCTCCATAATCGTAGTTTACCATATACAAATATGTGGTGGATTTGACAAATATTCAAATATCTCGATAAAAACTGACTTTTGGAAAAAGTACTGAGAGACAAAAAAGTTTTTAAAAACTTGTATTTGACTAATGGCGCTACAATAATAATTAAATTGGAACGTAGACAAAAGTTTGGGGGGGTTAAAAGGAACCAAACCCCCATAAAATATTGATGGGGTGTCCAAATTTCATTATCATTTTTTCTTAAAATACTACTGCCATAAGAATACCACATGTCCATTTTCAATAAAAAATCTCTAATAGTTTTCGATATATTGGAAAAAATCGATTTTCATTTTGTAACTTCAAAGGGCTGTAACTTTTTTTCCGTGTACATTTGTACTAAGGTAAGTTAGGTTCAATCGAACTATTTTTGGTCCCAAAATATGCAATTAAATTTATGACCTGTATTTTTGTTACACCCTGTATATATTGTAACATTTTAAATATTCCTAAGGTTCTTTTGAATTAAAGAATAAAAAAAAGTGATAAAAGAATAGACTGTTACTTATTAAGTATTTTATACAATGTTCCGCAAGGTAATATGAAATTGAGGACATCTATGTTTGTAAGATAACACTTTTGTGTTATCTTACACTTTTGTGTATAATATTAACAAAATTAAACAAATGTAGATAAACATTCCCCATAAGATTAAGAAGGCCCTAAAATAACTGCTTACAAGAAATACTTTAAGCGTTTAAGCGTTGGATATAGTGAGAATTCGGACGCGATACATTTATTATACAGGGTGTCCCAAAATTAGTGGAACGGTCAAATATTTCGCGAACTAAACATCGGATTGAAAAACTGGAAAATACGTGTTTAATCATTTTTAAAAATCTATCCAATGACACCAAACACCAACCCCACTACACCCCCTGGAGGTGGGGTGGAGGGTAACTTTAAAATCTCAAATGGAAACCCCTAGTTTTTCTTGCAGATTTGGATTCGTTACGTCAAAGTAAGCAACTTTTATTCAAGACATTTTTTTGAACTGTGGATAGATGGCGCGATAATTGAGAAAAACGATTTATCCTGATACCATAGGTAAATTATAGAAACGGTCTAATATCTCGAGAAATACACTTCCAAATGAGAAACCAAAAAAAAGGTTTTTAATACTTTTCGAAAACCTATCGAACAACACTAAACATGACCCTACAACCCACCCCCTGGAGGTGTGGTGGGGGGTAACTTTAAAATCTTAAACAGCAATCCCCACTTCTTATTACAGATTCGGATTTGTCATGAAAAATTAAGCAACATTTATTCGAAACATTTTTTAGAATTGTTGATAGATGGCGCTTTAATTGGAAAAACACGATTTATTAGCGCCATCTATCAGTAATTTTAAAAAATGTTTCGAATAAATGTTGCTTAATTTTTCATGACGAATTCGAATCAGCAATAAAAAGTGGGGGTTGCTATTTAAGATTTTAAATTTACCCCCCACCCCGTCTCCAGGGGGTGGGTTGGAGGGTCATTTTTGGTGTTTATCGATAGGTTTTCGAAAAATATTAAAAACCTGTTTTTGGTTTCTCATTTGGAAGTGTATTTTTCGAGATATTAGACCGTTTCTATAATTTACCTATGGTATCAGGATAAATCGTTTTTCCCAATTATACCGCCATCTATCCACAGTTCGAAAAAATTTCTTGAATAAAAGTTACTTACTTTTACGTAACGAATCCAAATCTGCAAGAAAAACTAGGGCTTTCCATTTGAGATTTTAAAGTTACCCCCACCCCACCTCCAGGGGATGTAGGGGGGTTGGTGTTTGGTGTCATTGGATAGATTTTTGAAAATAATTGAACACGTATTTTCCAGTTTTTCGATCCGATGTTTAGTTCGCGAAATATTCGACCGTTCCACTACTTTTGGGACACCCTATATGAAAAGGGAATATCACTGGATTTAATAAAAACCATTGAGAATATATTATATAAAGTGCATTCGTAAAGTGTGGAAACGGTCTATTATCTCATGACTTAATTATTTTCAGAGTTAAAGCTCTGACAGGTCGAAAAAAAAAGAATATATGTAGGTAATTTATTTAAGAGGAAACAGTAGCGATCAACAGGTAGCGAAAACGCGTTCCAAGATTGCGGCTGTAATTTTGAATATTTTTTCGAGATATTTGTCACACGTATTCGTAATATAATAAAGAATGGCGGTACAGAGCCCAATTTGAAAATATATTAATATGTGGAAATTACTCTGTAATTAAATACAATATAAAAAAAAACGGAGCCTGTACCGCCATTAAGAAGAACAAAAAAATACACTTTCTTCAAATAAACTTTTTTATGCGATGCCTAGATTTTGTGTCATTTTGGAACTACTAAAATTTTTTATTTCATTAGTAGTTCCAAAATGACAAAATCTAGGCATCGGATAAAAAAGTTTATTTGAAGAAAGTGTATTTTTTGTTCTTCTAAAAGGCGGTACAGGCTCGTTTTTTAATATTGTATTTAATTACAAAGTAATTTCCACATATTAATATATTTTTCAAATTGGGCTCTGTACCGCCATTCTTTATTATATTACGAATACGTGTGCCAAATATCTCGAAAAAATATTTAAAATTATAGCCGCAATCTTGGAACGCGTTTTGGCTACCTGTTGATCGCTACTGTATCACCTTAACTCAAAATACATTTTACTGCTGTCAGAAAAGAGAAAAAAATGTTTATTTGACAAATAAACATTGCTTTTCGCTTAAATTAAATGTTCAAACTGCCAAGAGTTGTGGTTGTTGTTTGTTCAGGTGTGTGGCTGAATAAGATTTTAGCTATGGTAAGATGTAAGGAAAAACTATAGCAACCTATCAAGTATGAACCGGGCATTAGACAAGGAAATTCGCTGAGCCCATTAATATTTAATCTGATAATGGATGAAATCGTAAAGAACGTTGAAAAAAGAAGAGGAAATAGAATGGGAGAAAAGGAAATAAAGATAATCTACTACGCCAACGACCCCATAATAACAACCGAAAATGAAGATGACCTACAAAGATTAATTAAAGAATTCGAAGACATGATGACATATAAAACATGGTGGTCTCAACAGAGAAAACTAAATCGATAGTAATATCAGCGGAACCGAGACGATGTAAACTGGCCGTAAATATCAAAATAATAGAACAAGAAGTGATGGAAACGGAATACTTGGGAATAAAACTGTCAAGCTATGGAAAAGTGGAAGAAGAAGTACAAAAACAAGTGAACATGTCGGACAGAGCAGCAGGATGTCTCATCAACACAATCTGGAGAAACAAATACCTCACACTGGAAACGAAAACCAGGATATATAAATCAACAATAAGACCGATAATGACATATAAAGCGGAAACAAGAGCAGATACGGCGAAAACACAAAGCCTGCTAGAATTAGCAGAAATTAAAGTCTTACGAAAAATATCAAACCAAACTCTAAGAGACAGAGTAAGAAATAGGGAAATACGAGCTTATGGTATAGAAGAAATAAACATGTGGACCAAAAGAAGAAAAATAGAATGGAATCAACACATGGAAAGAATGACAGAAAATAGAATAGTACGAATAGCTAGAGACAAATCGTCAAATGGAAGAATATCATTGGGCCGACCGAGCAAAAGATGGTCAGACAATATCAATTGAGGCTAAAAACCGAAGATATAGAGGTCTGGTCATCTTCAAACGTTGGATATGTGGGAGAAGTGTAGGAAAAAAATAGAGATCTCGAAGATTCGTATGGAAATAATAGAAATGAATACAAATACAGTAATCTTAATTTATACGTATAAGCACAAAAAAATAATTAAAACGATTGAAAATATCTACCAGAATAATAAGATAAATGTCAAAGTAGAAGAAGAACTAACTGGCACAATCGAAGCTGGCAACTGAATAAAACATGGACGAAATATGACAAATGGGAATAAAACAACTCAAAACAATCTACTATGCACACGATGACAAATACTAATTTCTGAAAGTGAAGATGATTTACAACGTAAGCTGCACCAATTCAATATGACCACCAGAAAATTGAAAATGTTGATTTCCCACAAAAGACAACATGCATGATAACAACAGCAAATCTACTACGATGTAAACAGATTGCCTAAATGAAACAATATGGAAAAATAAAAATATCGGAAAAGAAATGAAAGGCACAATTCACAAAACAGTGATCAGACCAATAATAATATACGCTTTAGAGACACGACCTAATACGGAGAGAACAGAAAGAATACTAGAAAGAGCAGAGATGAAAACTCTTAAAAATATCGATGGTAAGACACTATGGAACCGAGCTAAAAGAACAGATACACGACTGAGTGTAAGGTGGAGGACATTACAGTAGAATGGAACGACCACATAAGCTTAATGACAAAAACTAGAGTAATAAGGGCGGCGAGAGACTGTTCCCCAATAGGAAGACGATCAGTGGAAAGGCCCCGAAATCGATGGAACGGCAAGTTACTAAAGGTGTTACTAAAGGCAGTGAAGGCACAAAAACTGTAAAAATAATGAACATAAAATTACACTATCAAATAAACAATTGAAAAAATACCTACCTATATTCCAAATAAATTAAACTACAACATTAATCAAAGAACTCACAATTTTTTACTCACCGTGGTTATTTACAGAAGTTTGGAACAAAAACATTAAAACCACAGGTAAACTGTTGTATGTAGTCGTATCTAGTCGAAAAAATTTATATTTACTGATTACAGTAAAAGTAAACTGTAAATTTAAGATATCATTTACGGAACGGTATCAGGTGTTTGTAAATTAAGATAATAAAATACGTATAATAGATAAAGGAATCGTCAGTGACGTATCAATTTTTTCTCAAAGAAATGCAGGTGTGGTGGAATGGTATGAAAAATATTTTTATTATCCAATAAGATAGTAAGATGTAAGTTGTACATTACAGTTTTTTAAATAACGCTAAGTTACTAAATTATTTGCTTTTTAAAAAAAAGTTATTGAGATAGACGCATGAACTATTTTTAATTATTCATGTTATTCCTTGCAGGTTCCCCATTGTATGGCATGTCACTAGGCAGCAATAATATAGGCCAGGTGTCTTGCATATCAGTGCAGCAGAAGTGGTTTTGGCAACGAATCATATTGGAAGGAAAAGTATTGGGCAAAAGATCAGTATTACGACGCCAGATCTCTTGGCTGAAAGACCTGAAAAGATGGTTTGACCGACAACCTTACACAAATACAAACAATAAAAAGCACAATAAGGAAAAGAAGACCTCTCACATTACTGCCATACAAAAAGTAGAAGATGGATAGGCCATGAAATAATCCAAAAATGAAATCATTATATTGTTATGAAAGTTCTGTAGATTTATCCTACATAGAAAAAGTCCCTCGACGTAAAAGAAGAGGTAGTCACGTACGAGAATGTTCTGGATGTCATGGAATAACCCAGAAATGCACGGTGACGTCTAGAACGTCAGAAATCTATATAAACATAAATATGTGTTAGGTTAAATTACGGGCACACCAAAAATCTGTGCAAAACAAAAAATAGTAAATGCATTAACTGTACTAAAATACATAAACCAAATGAAACGTGTGTTATGAAATGTGTTCACTGTAATAGTATTGAGCATAAGAGCACAAGCCATCAATGTCCCGAATTTACGAGACAAAAAAAAATTAGAGAGATGATGTTTTTAGAAAATCTATCTTTTTTTGAGGCTTCTGAAAAAATTCCAAAAACAAAAAACAATAATTTTATTAACCATCCGAGTGATTTCCCTGCCTTTCAAGGCACTAAAAACCTGGAACCATAAAGTATCCCATTAAACTCTAGACGAACGACACACGTCAGTAATCAACAAAAATCCAGCACTTATATTGTCACACTTAAAGGAAATAAAAGGCGAGCACAAGATAATGGGACATACGATAAAGATCTACACAACGAGAATATATTAAACCCCAATGGTAGGTTGCCATCCACTTCCTCCATGGCATATAGTACCCCAAATTCACCAAATTTTAATAAAACCAATAATCAAACCTCTGAAAACGTTTTCAGAGAAAGCTCTCAGTCCCTTCAAGATATTATGAATATGGCTAGTAAATTAAATAATTCAGACAGAGAGCATGTTCTCAATTTTATTGCACAAATTTGTAATTTTAAAAGCATAGGCTCACCTACGTTTGACACAGGCTATTTAGATATTAACTCATCACCCCCATCATTTTATGGATCAAAATAAAAATAAAAAATTCCAAATGCAATGCTGTCTGACTCTCATGCAGTGGAACATTAGAAAAATTAAACCAAATTATGATAATTTAAAAATCTTCATTAAAGAACTTAAACCAGATGTAATCTTATTAAATGAAACATGGACAAATAACACGTATATATTTAATTATTTATATGGGAAATAAGCCACAATTAAAATGAAAAAAAAAAAAAATAATTTTATTAACGTTTCGACGCCCAAATCGGGTGCCGTTGTCAAAATACAAAATATTACTGATTAAAAATATGTGTTTTTTTAAATAATTATCAGTGTATATTGACTTTTTAGATTGATTTTGTAATTATATTCTAAAATCAATAAGTTTATTAATGTAAGGAAAATTAGTAAAATAAAATAAAATTATTTTTTTTTTTTTTTTTTCATTTTAATTGTGGCTTATTTCCCATATAAATAATTAATCATAAAAATGCCACAAGGAAATAGCTTCAGAACGTATATATTTAATATAAAAAACTATTTCATATACAGGGAAGATAGATATGATGGATATGGTGGCATTATGATCCTAATTAAAGATAGTTTTGAACACACTAGTATACGAGTGAGCAACTCTGACAGAACATCAAATATGCAGGTGATAGGTATAAACTTACCATTTGACCTAAATATAATTAATATCTACAACCCTTCAGGTCAGCAAATAAAACAATCAACATGGAATAATATTAAAAAAGATTTTCACAAACCTTATATAATCATGGGAGAATTAAATGCACATGATCAGGTATAAGGATGTGCTGGTAACAACCATAATGGGAAAATAATAATGGAATTCGTTGATGAAGAACAATTAGTTATAATGAATGATGGTACATCCACCAAAATGGTACAACCAGGGCAGAATCCATCAGCAGTTGATCTTACCATAGTAACTCAAGATTTAGCATCTAAGTGTCATTGGTGGGTACACCCAGATAGTGGACAAAGTGACCATTTCCCAACTATATGTGAAATTAACCAAACACAATCCTCAAATGGAGGCAGCATATTAGGTACCAGAAGAAATTGCAAAAAAGCAAATTGGCCAAAATACATGGGCACTATAGAAACTAAGCTGTCTGATCGACATGATGTGGATTATAATGAATGGCATAATACTGTCAATTCTAGTGCAGAAGATAATATCCCTTACATAACAGTTAGAGATGCCACCATGGTGCCCCCATGGTAAAGCAATCAAAACCTATGTAGATAACCAAACCGTGGAAAATTACATAAACTGTAATAGAATTAAAGCTTCCGTTAAAAAACAATTACAAATTAAAAAAAAACTAGTTTTAGACGATTTTGTGGATCACTTACGAGGGAAACTCCAGTTAAAAAAATTTGGAGCACAATTAAAAAATTTAAAACTCATTTTTCTAACAGCCATGTGACTTTTCCCAATAACTAAACCTCGATAAAAATTCTAAATAATTTAACTTCATGCAATGTAGATCCCTGGTTTAAACTTCTGAGCCCTAGCAATGAAACTGTTGAGCAAATAACCTACACTGAGTACACTAATATAATATACTCAAAAAAAGATAGGGCCACTGGTATGGATAAGGTATCTTATTCGATGTTAAAAAACATACCCACAATAGAAGAATCCCATTTGATAAAAATTTTCAATAATATATTAAAAACAAGTAAGATACCATGGCAGTGGAAACAAACACTAATATTACCTTTCCTAAAACCTACTAAATGTCCAAACAGTCCAGAAAGTTACCGACCAATCGCCTTAACGTCATGTGTAGGTAAAATTCTAGAAAACATAATTAAAAATCGAATAGAATGGTTCGTAGAGCATAATAGTGTTTTACCCAGCTACCAGCTGGGCTTTCGCAAAGAAAGTGGATGTAGTAATGCGTATGTAGCGCTTTCCCACATAGTACTTAATGCTTTTACTGAAAGAAAAGCGGTTTTAACGGTCTTCCTTGATCTAAAAGCTGCTTATGATAATATAGATATCTACCTTTTATATAGAAAAATGGCGGATTTAAAAATACCATATACATATAATAACCTAATTTTTGAATTCTTAAATAACAGAAATATTTATATCCGAGATAGGGAATACCAAATAATTGGACCCAACATCACTGATAAAGGGCTGACTCAGGGATCGCCCCTGAGCCCACTACTATTCAACATATATACCAAAGCGCTACATGACATTATTCCATCTAATTTCAGGCTAATTCAATATGCAGATGATCTAGCCCTCATAACAGTTGGTGAAGATATAAATAATCTTATAAGATTAACTAATATATGTCTTACTCACATAACTCAATGGTTAACAGAAAATAAACTACCCTTGTCCCATGGTAAATCCTCTGCAGTAATCTTTAACAAAAAGAAAAACATCACCAATAATATTCCGTTAAAAATAGAGGGAGAGATAATTCCTATTAGAGAATCAATTAAATATTTAGGGACAATATTCAATAATCGACTTAACTGGATTGAAAATATTAAACATATCGAAACACAAGCTCAAAAAGGTTTGAATATAATGAGGGCAATATGTGGAACCTGGTGGGGAGCAAACCCTCATACACTCTCATTAATTTATAAAGGAATCGTAAGAACCCATTTGGATTATTCATGTGCAATATTAAAACCCTGTAGTAAGTCCCCACTCTTAATATTAGATAAAATTCAGTTTAAAGCTTTACGAACCATCACGGGCTGTATGAGATCTACCCTCACTAATGCTTTGTTAGCAGAAAGTGGAGAAATTTCATTAGATGCAAGAAGAAAAATACTGTGCGATAAGTTCTATCTGAAAATCCTAGCTGATCTGAAAAATCCATTGAACGAAATCCTGTCAGGGTTGGGAACCAAAGTAAATTATAAAGTAGGATTTTGGAAATCACAAGAGCCACCATATTTGATTGAAATCAAAAATAATTTTGACAAATACCTCATTAATCTATATAAAGAGAACATTAAATCCTGCTTTCAGATCGAACTAAATTATCTTACGGGAACATTTCAGACAATTTTCTCAACCCACAAAAAAATGGAAAGCTATACTCATCAGGAATTTCTTAATGAATTTTCAGCTTCATATGGAAATTATACATGGGTATTTACATATGGTTCTTTAGATCCCGAGTCGAGGACAGTAGGTTTTGGGGTACACATACCTTCAATCAATTATAACTATGCATCCAGATTACATGAGAACACTCAAATATGCACTGCAGAAATTATTGCAATTAACAAGGCAGTATATGTTTGTATTGAAAAAGATATTAAAGAAGCAATAATTTTTTCAGATGCTAAAAGTGCTATCCAAAAATTATATAACAACACCTGGGGGACAAACAACCATATTGTAAACCTAACTAAAAGACTTATTATTGAGTCAATGGAAGCAGGATTTAATATAATCTTAGCTTGGATTCCAGGCCATACTGGAGTAAAGGGGAATACAGAGGTTGATAAATTGGCAAATATAGGCAAGATATTATGTTCCTGCAGACATTAAAATAGATAAATTTGACTTTTTGCCTTTTATTAAACAAAAAATTGTAAATGAGTTTAAAGTTGAATGGACAAAGCAGTTTAAAACTAAAGGGAAATGGTATCAACAATGTCAAAGTTATTTTTCTATAAACCCTTGTTTCCACAAATTCACATTTGTGGATCGAAGGCACTTAACATCAATTATTAGAATGCGAACGGGCCTTTGTCACACACCAGACCATTTATTTAAAATTAATTGTAGTGATACTCCTTTTTGTGAATGTGGACAAATAGGAAGTATAACTCATAATATGTTACTTGAATGCCCAATTAACAAAACAAATCAATTTGACCTGTATCAGGAACTTGTTAATATAGGAAGTCCATCCCCCATTTCAATACAAAATCTCCTACATAATATTAATGACCAAACCTTAAGAAAGATCAATCAATTTTTAACAATATTTCAAATTAAAATATAAAATAAAAATAGTTATTTGAAAATCATATCACAATAAATTTAAAGAAAGGAATATGGAAAAATCCAGACCCTTTAAAAAGAGGATTCCCTTCCAGTTAGTCTAAATACGAGGACTGGCCAAGTACCTAAGAGGTGGAGGCCATGAAACTACAAGAAGAAGAAGTAAATATGTGTTTGACATTTTATAGTTCAGTTGTAATACAGATTTTGAAGTTTGCAGTTATCAGTTTGTTAAAGTATTGTAATTTCTGTTCGAGTTCAATAAAGATCTTTAGAAGAAGTGTAACAATATTTATATTATAGTTGGCACAGAACTAGGCGTGAATTTGGGACAGCCTTTATAGTCTTTGAATTAGAAAAGAAAGCACGTACGGCAGTTGTCCCAGAAATGAGATTAAGATGATAGTCGCATGTCTGAAAGCAAAAATCGGAAGGAAGAAAATATATAATACATTCAATATACAAATACATTCAAGAAATAAACTGATGTATGAGCAGATGTTCGGTGAGAGAGAATCAGCTAAATAGCTTTGAAGAACAGGTCTTTACAGTATCGCCGTCCCAAACGGTATTACGTTTTATGTTTTGTAGACAAACAAATAAAGCCCAAGCTTCTTAACCTTGATAGACTTAAAAATGCTCCAAATGTTTGAGTATCATACAAGATAAAACAGTTGATGGTTTACGCAGAGTAAAGGCCAAATACGGAACAATAAACACCATTTTTGAGGAATCAAATAAAAGAATGCAAAGCTGTATCTAAGAAAAATCAGTAAAAACGATTCTAAGTTTAGGGGACAAAGCTTTATAAAATTCGAATGTAATAAAAAGTGTTCTTCAAAATCATGTACATCTAAAATATCTAACGAGTTGTGCAATAATTCTAAATGTCATAAAGAGTAACCATGTGAGAAAAAGAACCAATTTTTTGTTTTAGTTAAGACAATATAAAAAAATTCAATAGAACTTGTTCCAACAGTTCTCTAAAAGATTTTCCCCTAACACTAAATATTTTATTTTTACCCATAAAAAGGTTTTGACAAATTTTATTGAAAGTTGCATAATCCTTCTTGATATATGTAAATTTCTTAAAGCTGTCGCGTGATGGAAAAAGGACAGTCTTTATAAAAAAATAATGTTAAGTTGGCCAAGCCACAAAAGTCTGTCCTAAAAGGTTCAGGGGTTAGATATCTAGTGAAATTTTGTGATTGTCCTTTTTGTTGCGAAATCGCGTCGGAAAGCACATCATGAAATCATCAATGCAGTAGCGTATCTTGGATACCTATAGATAGTGAGGTTATTATTTTTGTAATTGTAAAGACTGATATACACCATTATGACTACTTAATGACTCAGAAAAAAAAGTATTTTTGAAGTTTGTAAAATTTATTAATTCCTAGCTGACTTTTTTAAGGATCACCACAAAGAAATTTTGTATTGAAACAAATTTGTTGAAAAAATTGCATAATGTAGTTCATAGAAAAACTTGATTGGAAGTTGAATTGTTATATTTAAAAACTGTAAAAGTTCAAAAAAAAAACATCAAAAACAGCACGTGAGATTTTCACAAAACACATTAAAATTATTGATCATGATAGGGTTAAAAAAAGCCGCCATTTTAAATAAAGACAACTGGCAGAATTCTGCCTATTGCAAAAATAATTTTCTCTTCCTGGTCATTTAATTTTGTTTGGTCAATAATTATTTCATGATGCAACAAATTACTAGAATAGTAATCTTTTTCAAGTATAAAAGCTTTTAGATTAGTTTCAATTGTTTTTAATTTTTTTGGCCGATAGGACAGTGGTTACATTAAGGACTCTGTAAAATACAGTCTTAATACAGGGAAAAAGCTCTAAGTTATCGGTTTATAGGACATACGTTTTAAAGATAATAAAAAATAGAGGTTTTGCCATTTTCGTGTCTAATACAAAATTAGGAAAGTCAAAGATCGAACCGAAGTTTATATATGCAATATTTACATTTATTTAAATATAAATCTTATTTCAAGGAAACCTGAAAGATGGGTTGACAATTTAACTTCCATAATATGTATTGTAATATCACAACTAAAAGATTGCAAAGCTCCTGGACTTGCAATGCATATGCTAAAATCATAAAACTATTTGACACCGACGCACTCAACGCCTAATAAAAATAATGCGAACGCCTGATAGGCCAGGAACCGAAGCTTTTCACCTCGCAATTTTTACAGAATGGATCGATTTGCTTGAAAATTTAAGAATAAGTAGTGGATAGTCCAAGGATCAAAATCTATATGATTCCGAAGGGCGCTTTTACCAAGGGGGTGGTTGCCAAACCGGGGGTGGAAATTTTTTATTTATTTTGACCGCAAAAATTAATAAAAACATTAATTCTAAGCAAAAAATGTTCTACACATTTTTTTGATACAATGAATAGTTTTTAATTTGTTCGCTATCGAAAGTGTTAGTTTTATATCGAAGAAATCAATGTTTTCGATATATGTATTCATTTACGATTCACTTAATTTTTGCCGTAGAAAAAAATTTTTCAAAATAATTTCTTGGGAATTAAATAGCCTACAATTTTATATAGAAACATTTTTTCGTATCTCTGATGCTAATCTTTCTATTCTGAAGAAAATGGCATTTTTACCAAACTACAAAAATTCGTTATTCGCTTTAACTCCAGTTTTTTAATAACTAATCATTCTAATCCAGAGTCAAACTTCTAGAATCTATTAATAATACATAAATAAATAAGAAAGGATAAAGCCAATGACTTAAAACACCGCTAACTTACATTATTATGCTTCCAATTAGTTTCCCCCTTTCTGTTTTTCAAAGAAAATATTGATTTTTTAACCGTAACTTTTTTATTTTTTACATGTGTAAAAAATAAAAAAGTTACGGTTTTTAGAAAGTGTGATAAAAAAGAATTTTTTAGGTTTTTACTAGATTTATAATCTTATTAATATTAAATCTTTTTAGAATCCTCACTTGCAAAAAGAGGTGACTTTGAAAAGGTCCGTAAAGGTGATTTTTGCATGTTGTTACAAGATTTAATTGTCAATAGCTCACTCAATTTTTGCCGTAGGAAAAATTTTTGCAAACCAGGTTCTTGGGAACTAAATATTCTACAATTTCATATTTAAACATTTTTTTGTATCTCTAATGCTAATCTTGCTATTCTGAAGAAAAAACATTTTTTCCAAACTACAAAAATTCGTTATTCGCTTTTAACCCCATTTTTTTTTTAAATTAATCATTCTAAGCCGGTGAAACTTCTAGTACCTATTAACAATACATAAATAAAAAAGAACAAATAAGGTCAATGACTAATTTTAATTAGGGTGGTGATTAGGGGGTTGCTTCCGAACACTTTTTCGTTGAAAAAAAAATAGGGACTGATATTCTTTTCATTATAAGTTACTTAATTTTTGAGCTAGAGACTTTTTTTATTTCTGAAGATAGAAATTTTTAAATACTCTAAATTAGTTAGAACAAGTTGTCCTCGAAGAATGCATAGTTTTCCCGTCTTTTGACTTTGAATCTACAATATTTAGCATTGGAAAAAGAAGAGCGAATATATAATAAAGTATAGCTCGATTACTATTGGTCTTAATGAAAATTTACAAAAACAGTTGTGTTTATTTTTTCAAAAGGTATATTTTTATTAGGTAAAGTTGTTTTGATAAAACGAAAACTTTTGGAGTTATTAAAAGCAAACTTATTAAAAACATTGATTTTTTCGATATAAAACTAACACTTCCGGTAGCGAATAAATCGAAAACTATCAATTTTATCAAAAAAATGTATAGAACGTTTTTTGCTTAGAATGAACGGTTTTACCAACTTTTGTGATTAAAATATAATAAAAAATTTCCACCCTCGAGATGGGGTGGCAACCAACCTCATGGTAAAAGCGCCTTTCGGTATGATATAGATTTTGATCCTTGAACTATCCACTACTTATTCTCAAATTTTCAAGCAAATTTATCCATTCTGTAAAAATTGCGAGGTTTTGTCCTATTTTATGCTTCATTACTAGGACTATAATAAAAATAGTGCGAACAAAAAATCGGCCGTATACACAGTTTGGTTTTCGGACAGCAGTTGGTACGAGAGGCTATCTTTAGTAGATACACAAAAGTGCTCTTTCACCGATATCATCATTATCTTCGGCTTTTACAACTCTTCGTGAGTCTTTGCTGCGTTTACTATTGTCTTCCATTGGTTCCGATCGTATGCTACTATTTTTCATGGTCTCACTCCACCTCCATTTTCTTCAGGTCTTCTCTGACTGCATCTTTCCACCTTTTTCTAGGTCGTCCTGCGGTCTTCAACCGTCTGGTCTTTCCAAAAACACATTGATAATCAGTCTGTCGTCATCACTCCCTACCACGTGGCGTGCCCATCTTATTCTATTGGCTCTTATGTATATCAGGATGTTTCCCTACCCGAAGGGAGTTTCTAATTCATTGTTGTATCTGCTCTTCCATTCATTTGTCACACTGTCCCTGCAAGGACCATATATAATTCGCAGGATTTTGCGTTCCCATGCTAACATGTGGCTTTGGTGATCTAATGATTTTAGAGGATACCTTCCTTTTTTGACGAAGTAAGTTTAAAACGTTATTGAATTTTTATACACATCATCTTCAAGATTTTTTGTCGAAGTTTTTTTTCCTCTTTTTACAATGGCGTTTTCCTCGACTTATTTCAGATACCCCTGAAGATGCTCTAGAAGCGAAAGTATACTTGGGCAAGATTAATAAAACTCAGTGCTCGATATCTGCCTTTTATTTCCGTAAATTTCATATATTCGACCATTCAACCACTTCCTATTTTCAACGAAAGCTTCTCGTTTATAAATTCGCAAAGTCTGTGTGTTATTGCGTCGCGGCTCCTGCAATAATTAGAGCAGATTTATCGACGGATTCTTATGTAGTTTTGTCTTCTGAATTCGAATCTGAAAACGGCATTTCGATATCTCTAAACATCTTTGAGACAATCGACCTCAAAATCTAAAATGTGACGTCACAATCCTTTTATTTTCCGCCGACACACTAAACGTCAGCTGAAATCGTTTATAGTAAGTAGGCTATTTTTTTAATCTGAATTTGTTAAGCAAAGCATAGGTTATTTGCATTTGAGTTTGACATTTCGTGAATGTCAAACTAAATTTTAAATTAAGTATTAATAAAATATCAATGACATTTGATATTGAATTTAATTATTATATAAAATAAATACGATGTTCAAAAATACAATTTGAGTATATTTTGAAAGCAATAATTTACTAATAACTTTACAAAGGTTTATACGAGTATACGGCCTCCCCTTTAATGAGACTACCTCATGATAAATGGACTGTTCTATTTGTTATGAAATGAAAATTGTTATTATAGTCGGTTCGCTAAACTCAGACACAACTGGCTAGTGATTTTAGAGGTAATTGTTTTGTTTTTTGCCAATTTTGCCGAAATTGGCAAAATTACTAATTATTTAGTCATTATTAACTATTTAGTAATTATTTTTTTTTTGTTAAATTGGCAAAATTCAATTCAATATATGAAATGTTGTTTGGAATAAAAAATTATGGTCTTATATGTGCAATTACATCCTTCTAATGAAAAAAATATTTGAGGATTTTTCTCAAATTATGGATACCAACAACATTTTCATTTATAACTCTTTTATTTTTAATTTGACGAAGAAAAGTTATTCTTCATAAAAAGCTCTTCATGGTCTAAGATTTATGATGCAACCATCATATATCAAATTTTATTAATTTTATACGAGGTATATAAAAAATATGAATTTCGATCAAAAGTAAAGTACCTTTATAATTCACAACATTTAAATTAGAATGAAATTGCACATTAAAACCTAATTTTTAATTCTGAACAACTTTTCATAATAGCAAATTTTCCATATTATGAATTAAAATACGTAAATAAACAAAGTTTTCGTTATGATAATGCTCGCATTGTCAGCTTGTTTTTATATCTGTATATGTTAAAAAAACAAAATTTTGCTAAAATTTGATCCGCTTACAAAAGCAAGGTCTCGCAGTTAATTCCATTGGATATAACCATTACCACATTTTCAGATTTGAACCACCACTGTTTGAAAAGGACCATCGAGAGAGGGGAAGGAGCTCGTAAGGATTATGACGTGTAAATGTTGAAAGTTGGGAGATTTTACGACTACGGCGATACTCCTCTTGTAGTATTTTATACGCTCGTTTGGATTTAAATAGGCCCTGCAGGATATTCATGTCATAAAAAATTTAATCAATGTATGGTTATCGCCAAATTAGTTTTTTTTTCATTAGTGTGTCGTTAGAACGTCTGGGATGCAGGGTCGGCGATGAGATTTAATCTGGTTATGTGGGCGTCAAAAGATTGAATTCGGAAATTATACGATAATTTTGGGTCGTTGCGAGTAGCAAGTATGAATGTAGATAATCATGTATGTAGAAATTATCTATCGTTGTGCCATTAGATGTCGTTATGTTAGTTATTTACTAACTCATATTAGTAGAGATACATATGAGAATAATGAGTTAAATTACTTTACAGTGCATGCATCAAGTATAGAGATTGGCTGAGTATATGCTTCTACTGTAAAATGTAAAAATACAGTAATTTTACCGCAAATGTTTACTGTACAATATTTACCCTTTGATAAAAAAACAACAACCAAAATTATAAATTATTTTGTTGTTTCAATTTATATGTCATAAAATAATTTTGTAATCGACTTTTTTAGAGGCATAATTTCTCTAGCGGATTGAAACTCAAATAAATCAAAGAAAATATTTAAAATGATATACATAATATTTATATAGGGTGTCCCAAAAGTAGGGGAACGGTCGAATATTTCGCGAACTAAATATCGGATCGAAAAACTGAAAAATACGTTTTCAATAATTTTCAAAAATCTATCTAATGACACTAAACACCAATCCCCACTACAACCCCTGGAGGTGGGGTGGGGGGTAACTTTAAAATCTTAAATGGAAACCCCCCGTTTTTCTTGAAAATTTTGATTCGTTACGTAAAAGTAGGCAACTTTTATTCAAGACACTTTTTCGAACTGTGGATAGATCGCGCTATAATTGGGAAAAACCATTTATCCTGATACCATAGGTAAATTATAGAAACGGTCTAATATCTCACGATATACACTTCCAAATGAGAAACCAAAAAAAATATTTGTAATCTTTTTCGAAAACCTATCGAATAACACCAAACATGACCCTCCAACCCACCCCCTGGAGGTGGGGCGGGGGGTAACTTTAAAATCTTAAATTTTATTTATATTATCCAATTTAATTTTCCAATTAAAGCGCCATCTATTAGCAATTCTAAAAAATGTTTCGAATAAATGTTGCTTAATTTTTCATGACGGATCCGAATCTGTAATAAAAAGTGGGGGTTGCTATTTAAGATTTTAAAGTTACCCCCCACCCCACCTCCAGGGGGTGGTTTGGAGGGTCACGTTTGGTGTTATTCGACAGGTTTTGGAAAAATATTAAAATTCTGCTTTTTAGTTTCTCATTTGGAAGTGCATTTCGTGAGATACTAGACCGTTTCTATTCGCGGTGTGCAAGTACTTGGAAGGGAAACGAGAAACGACCGTGCGCGAGTCGCGGAGAAATATTGCAACTATCTTAAATAATTCATATTATCAATTGAAATTGTCAAATTGACGTATATTTCATACCCTCTGTCATTGAAACAGAAAAATTATATATTGCTCCACAATATTGATATGATATGCAATTATTATATAAAGGTAAATTTAATTAATTGTATTTTGCTTGCAGTACTGCATTTTAATAACTAATTTTATTTACTACATATAATTGTTTACGTTTGCATAACATAACCTGCATCTTATTTTTTCTTCTTATTATTTTTTTGGACTATGGCCTTGACAATTATCCAGCAACCAGGACTAATATAATTGGCCAATATAATTAAAAGTGCCAATAAAAGTACAGAGCGTAGAAATAGAGGTCGCTTTGCCGAACTTGCACGGTCCCAATAATTTACCTATGGTATCAGGATAAATGGTTTTTCCCAATTATAGCGCCATCTATCCACAGTTCGAAAAAATGTCTTAAATAAAAGTTGCTTACTTTTACGTAACGAATTAAAAATTTGCAAGAAAAACTGGGGGGTTTCCATTTAAGATTTTAAAGTTACCCCCCACCCCACCCCCAGGGGGTGTAGTGGGGGTTAATGTTTGGTGTCATTGGCTAGATTTTTAAAAATGATTGAACACGTATTTTTCAGTTTTTCGATCCGATGTTTAGTTCGCGAAATATTCGACCGTTCCACTACTTTTGGGACACCTTGTATATAACAATTAACTTATAAAATATGAATTTTAATTATAATTACTTTTAATCATTTATCAAAAAAATTAAAAAAAGATACGTAACAGATGGGTTTCGAACTCAGGACCTCTCGATCTCCAGTTTACCACTCTGCTACTAAGCCACCACGTATCGATTCGTTAACGTACTTTAAAATGGTATTTAAATATTATTGCATTAGTCACAATTTTTAAAATAGTTTAAAATTTTAAAAAATCCATTTATTCATATAATAGTAATTAAATATTGCATTGTTAGCTAGATCTGAGCTATTCTGAAAATTTCAGGCTCTTAAGAAATATAGAACTATGTTTAAAATGGATTACAAAATTTGTGGAGATAGTGACAAAGACAAAGCCAAGTATATAAAAACGTTTTAATAAATCTATGAAAAATGAAGTAACACAACTTTATAACATATTTACAGGAGGTCTAAATTCTAACCAAAGAGAGCAAATTTTGGAAATATGGCAGTTTCACAATTAGAATAGAAGAACAAGATTAGAAGAACAAAGAGTTAAGTCAGTAAAATATTTAATGATAACTAATGTATTCCAAATGCAAATGGTTGTTACTCCAGGGAAATAAGGATTTTGTTGGAACACTTGAGCAGCCAGGTTGCAAATGGGTTTTTTGGGTACTATATACCTAATATATTATAAATACAAAAATGACCGTCACAGTTCGGACGAGAATTTTAGTTACAAATTAACAAATAAGGGTCAAAAATGGCAGTTTTTTCGCTTAAATTGCTACAGGTAAAAATAGGATAGTTAAATATCTTATTTATAGTATTCTTCTTTTATTAGATGACCCAATGTTTAAAACGGCAGTTTTTTAATTTTGGTCCGATCATTTGTTGCTTCGAAAATTGCAAAATAAAACTAAAATTTCGAAAATAAAAAATTTGCTCTTTATATAAAATAAAAACTTTCTCGAAATCTTTAAATAAAAAACTTTCGCGAAAGTGACCTAACGACTTTTATATTTCACAAAAAGTTGAGTCAAAGAGTCCATATACTGCACAAAAAATTATAAGACGATTCGCCAATTAGTTTAAATTTTATTTAATTTGTTTATGCCAAAGAGCTTTTTTTTGTAATGTTATTGTTCAGAAAATAATAATTATATACTTAGAAACTCTGTGAAAACCACATAAAAGAACAATAGTCTTGTTTTCAAATTATTGAAGAAAATCATTAAAAAGTAATTTTTGTCACTACGAAAACCTTTTACTAAAGTAGAGTCATTTTTGGCTTGAAAACAATTTGAATAGCTTTGTTAATATTGACTACAGTCGGAAAAATGAAAGAATACCCATGAACGAACATATAAAACACGCTGTATTTTCCTGTCACCGTGTCACAAAGAAAATTGTCCAGTGCAAGTACATGTAACAATAATTATTACATGTACTTGCGCTGGCCAATTTTTTGTGTGACACGGTGACAGAAAAATACAGCGGGTTTTATATGTTCGTTCATGGGTATTCTTTCATTTTTCCTACTGTATGTTACTTTTCGCCTATGTTAATTACGGTCAAAGTTAGCCACTTTTATTATTTAATTCACAGTTACTTCAATATACATAAAATTCTCCTGTAACAGTGTTAGTTACCATACTACTCCGAAACGGCTTGGCCGATTTTTATGAAATTTTACAAATGTATCCTATGGGACTGAGAATAGGTTTTAATATATTTTTCATATCCATAAGTTATAAGGGGGGTTGCCCCCCTGACATTTTTTTTTATTTTTTTGGACAAAATTTTCTATCCTAATTTTATATGATGTAGGATTAAAAAATACATACAACCCTTAATTTACACTTTTCCATCACCAACCCCTATTTGTTAATACCCATCTATATATTTACATCTATAAAATTCTCCTGTCACAGTGTTAGTTGTCAAACTCCTCCGAGACCGCTTGACCGATTTTTATGAAATTACATATGTATATTCGGTAGGTCTTAGAATCGGTTGTAATCTATTTTTCATATCCCTGAGTGATAAGGGGAACTCCCCCTAACATTTTGAAATGTTAGGTGGGGATTTACGTACATAACGTACTCTACAAGACTACGAGTACATACAATTTAAAAAAATTATGATCACATCAACAAGCTCTGGAGATATTAATCGCAGCATATGTTTGAAGAATTAGTTTCATTTTTTGAGTGCACGGATTTTAATAATTCATTTCCACCCACCACAAATCGATTTCGTTAGAACGTTATTTTTAAAACTTTATTAACAACTCTGTTGAAGTTTAAAGTTTACTCAAACTTTTACACATAAACTATATACCTTCAACTTCGAAATGGTGCTAGTTGGGTTGCTTAATTGTTATAAACAAAGTAGCTGTCAATTAAATAAAAAAGTGGCTAATTTTGACTGTAATTAACCTAGGCAAAAAGTGTTTTTTTAATTCGTATAAAAATACCAGCTTTTCAAATCCTAAAGTAGTTTTAATCTACAGTTAATATTAACAAAATTATTCAAATTGTTTATGAACTAAAAATGACCCTACTTTAGTAAAATGTTTTCGGAATGATATAAATGACTTTTTAATGATTTTTTTTAAATACTTTGAAATCATGACTTTTCTTCTTTCATGTGGTTTTCACACAATTGCTATTACATTACTATTTTCTGAACAATATTATTGCGTAAAAAAAGCTCATTGGGATTAACAAATTGAATAAAATTTAAACTAATTGACGAATCGTCTTAAAATGTTTTGTGCATTATATGGACTATTTGTCTCAACTTTTCGTGCAATATGAAAGTCTTCAGGTCATTTTCATAAAAGTTATAGCAATTTTTTTATTTTCGAAATTTTAGTCTTATTTTGCAATTTTTGAAGCAACAAATGATCGAACCGAAATTCAAAAACTACCATTTCAAACCTTAGCTCATCTACTATGGGATTAATAGTATAAATATGATATTTAATTACCCCATTTTTACCCGTAGCGAGTTAAACGAAAAAAACTGCCATTTTTGACACTTATTTGTTAATAACTAAATTTCTCGTCCGAACTGTGACGGGCATTTTTGTATGTATAATGTATTAGGTATATAGTACCCAAAAAAACCCATTTGCAACCTGGCTGCTCAAGTGTCCCGAACATGGTATATTTTTGCCTTATTTCCCTGGAGTATGTATGTAATTGTATGTACTCAGGAGCTACGTACTTCACGGTCCAAAACAGAAAACTAGATCAATGTCTAGCTATGATATAAATTCAATGGTCAGTAGACATACATATTCATTATTAATTATTGATCTATCCATAATTGAAATTTTAGTGTTATATTGCTATTACTTAGTTTAACGTGACCCGAAATATTATACATACTAATGAGCAAAGAAAGTGTGAATTGGCTGTGTTAAATTAGATCTGTTTTGTTATCTTCCTTTTTGTGTTAAGTGAGTTTCAATATTCACATTTCAATAAGAAAGGTGAATATAGTGGCAGAAATATAATATCAAACCATTGCTTTAAGAGGAAAAATTGCCCAAAGGGAGGATTTCCATGTTTTCTTTTCAGTTATCTCTCATATACTTCCTAACCAAAGAACGTCAGGTGGCAACTCCAAACAGGGATATATATTTCTAAACCTAATGAATAGGAAACTGATAGAGCAACGACAATGGGTCCAATATCTGCGTCGACTCGCTAAAGGGCAGTCTTGAGGAAAAAAGAATACAAAGAGCAATTTAACTTTAGCGCGAATTAAGAATGCTCCTTTTTAAAACACATTTTAAAAATATAAACATTAAAAGAAACTTTTGTTAACAATGGCAAAGATTTTAGTTACAAATTAAAATATACAGGGTGTCCCGAAAAGATTGGTCATAAAATAAACCACACATTCTGGGATTAAAAATAGTTCGATTGAACCTAACATACCTTAGTACAAATGTGCTCATAAAAAAAGTTACAGCCCTTTGAAGTTACAAAATGAAAATCGATTTTTTTCAATATATCGAAAATTATTCGAGAATTTTTATTGAAAATGAACATGTATCATTCTTATGGCAGGAACATCTTAAAACAAAATTATAGTGAAATTTGTCCACCCCAAAAAAAAAATATGGGGATTTTGTTCCCTTAAACCCCCCCCAAACTTTTGTGTACGTTCCAATTAATTCATTATTGTGGTACCATTAGTTAAACACAACGTTTTTAAAACTTTTTTGCCTCCTAGTATTTTTTCGATAAGAAAGTTTTTATAGTGATGCGGCTTCTTTTTCAATATATTTACGTAAAATTTTTATCGGGGTTTTGTTTCTTTAAACCCCCCAAATGTTTGTGTACGTTCCAATTAAACTATTATTGTGGTACCATTAGTTAAACACAATATTTTTAAAACTTTTGCCTCTTAGTTTTCTTTTCATAAGTCACCTTTTATTCTTTTTCAAAATATACCTAAAGATGCAAATTATAAATAAATTTTCAGATTATTAACAGGTCTCTATAATCGTACTTAACCATATACAAATATGTGGTGGATTCGACAAATATTCAAAATATCTCGATAAACACTGGGTTATCGAAAAAGTACTAAGAGGCAAAAAAAGTTTTAAAAACATTGCATTTAACTAAAGGTGCCACAATAATAATTTAATTGGAACGTACACAAAAGTTAGGGGGGGTTTAAAGGAACAAAACCCCCATAAAATTTTTATGGGGTGCACAAATTTCACTTTAATTTTTTTTTAAGATGTCGCTGCCATAAAAATTATACATGTCCATTTTCAATAAAAAATCTCTGAGAGTTTTCGATATATAAAAAAAAATCGATTTTCATTTTGTAACTTCAAAGGGCTGTAACTTTTTTTGTGTGCACTATTGTATATAGGTAAGTGAGGTTCAATCAACCTATTTTCGACTCCAGAATCTGTGGTATAATTTATGACCAATCTTTTCGGGACACCCTGTATATAAGTGCGTTCGCGGGAGCCTGTCGGCGACAAATTAGCAGCAAAACGCATGCGCACTTTAAAATGATATAAATAATATCGTTAATAGATAAATATACAACGTATATTTATCTAGTAAAATTTAATAATTAGTTATTAGTATTAATTAAAAGTAAATATACCTTGTATATTTATCTATTACCGGTATTATTTACATTAAGTGAGGTTAGAAATTGTCGGCGACAATTTTTCCACTGTACCCGCGAACGCAACTAATAGTGCAGTCACTGAAGGTTTTCACCTCCGATTTCGTTGAACCTCCATCGATTTTCATGAAAATTGGTGAGTAATTAGAGGATACCTCAAGGAACAAAGGTGACATGATGCCAACTTGCGCTTTTCCCCTGGGGGTGAATGCCGCCCCTTCTCGGGGGTGAAAATTATTTTATTAAAAATAATACCATAAGTCGATAGAGGGACAAATTATAAGCAAAATGTGTTATATAAAGCTATTAAAATAAATCAACACTTTTTGAGTTATTAAAGACCAAAGATTTTATTTTTTCGTGAAAAAAGGCATGTTTTAAATCGGTTTTTCACGTATAAATCAAAAATTTTAAGCTTTTACAAAAAAGTTATTATTACTGAAATAGAAGACAATAAAAAATTGAATACATTCCTTACACAAAGAACTAAACTAATTTTAGCTCAAAGTGAGTTATTGGCAATTCAATGTGTATTTTTTTCGACGAGTACTCAAATCTAAGTATTCAAGCTTAAATAACGGGAAAACGATGCAATGTATAAAATATTCCTGCTAAACATTTGTCAAATTACTTCGGAATACCTGTCAAATGGCCTTCAGAACAAGGTAATAGCGTCAAAATTAAGCAAGTTATAATGAAAATAAAAGAACCGTTTCGAATTTTTTAGGAAAAAGTGAAAAATAAAACATACGCCATTTCCACAAAAATTAAAATTTATAGCAATCCTTAAAAGAACTTCTTTATATTAGCATAAGTAATGTTTTAGATAATTTTGACCGTTTTAGAATGCACATTTTTGAAAAAAGATATAATTTAAAAAATCATAATTTTGAAAATTATTTTAATTCTCATATTCTTTTGATAATAACTCCAAAAATACTCAATATAGTAAAAAATTATATAAAATTTAATTTTAGCTTTTTTGTGCCAAATATTTTACCTGTTTTACTATTTCTATAGGGTAAAAACTAACCGAGATAGAAACGTTTAAATCTTAAATTTTGCTGTGGGAACCATGCAGCCGGGGTCATTTAACCTTTTATTTTTAAAAAAGTAAGGGGTTTAAAAGATTAGGTTTAACGTACTTGAATATCAGTTAGAATTAACTTTCAAACAGTTTTTACATGAACCTGATATCGTAAACACGAACGGAGTTATTAAAAAAAAAACAATAACATTTTTTGGAAAAATTTTTAAAAGATAAATTTTGAAAAAATTTTGGATCGTAAATTTTAACGCTATCAACATGTTCAGGGGCTCATTTGATAGATATTTTTAAGTACTTTGACAAATATTAAATAAGTTTATGTTATAAAATGCATCAATTTACCGTTATTTCAGCTTGAATACTTAGAGTTTTTTACTCGCCGAAAAAAATATGTATTCAATTACCTATAACTCACTTTTAGTTAAAATTAAAAGGTTTTTCTAGAAAGAGATTTATTTCGTTTTTTATTAGCTTCAATTTTGATAATATTAACTTTTTTGTAAAAACTTACACTTTTTGAGTTATTGATGAAAAATTGGTTAAAAACATGAGTTTTTCTCAAGAAAAATTAAAATCTTTGATCTTTAGTAACTCAAAAAGTTTTGATTTATTTTAATAACTTTATATTATAAATTTTGCTTGAAATTTGTCCCTCTATCGAATTATGGGATTAATTTTAATAAAATAATTTTCACCCACGAGAAGGGGTGGCATCCACCCCCAGGGTAAAAGCGCAAGTTGGCACCATGTCACTTTTGTTCCTTGAGATATCCTTTAACCACTCACCAATTTTTATGCAAATCGATGGAGGTTCAACGAAATCGGAGGTAATAGCTCATATCCACCTTCAGTGACCCCACTATAATATTCACTCGGAAAAACGGTAGCTTTGTGAAACTTTTTTTATACTAGAAGCATTGTCTACAAGTATACTTGCTGTATAAAAGTTTATACTTAAAAATGCTGTTAAATACTACTTAATATATTATGCTGTATAAAGTTCAAAGTACAAAGTAGTTCATCCTACAAAAATGCTGAATTTGCTGTTCCAGTACTAGGCCTGGATCCCGCGTACCAAAAAAAGTTGATTAATAGAGAGCTGAAAATTTGTTTATAGCTTAAAGGTGTCTAGTCGAACAAACTTTGATGTATGGGAGCAATGGATCAGGGGAAGTTTTAATTGTGGAACAGGTTAAAAATTTGGAACATCAGACTACGAAAACGTCCCATATATTTTGTCGGACAGAACTTCCAATTGATTTGTTACCCTTTCAATAAACTCTCATACTAAAATCAGACTGGTATATATCACCAAATCGGCATTTTAATTGTCGGACACGTAGAACATGTCAAATGACAGGAATTATGACAGGTGATAAATAGCAGTCTGATTTTTGCATGAGAGTTTAATGAAAGGGTAACAAATCAATTGGAAGTTCTGTCCGACAAAATACATAGGACGTTTTCGTAGTCTGACGTTTCAAATTTTTAACCTGTCCCACAATTAAAACTTCCCCTGTTCCAGTGTTCCCACGCATCAAAATTTGTCTGACTAGACACCCTTAAGCTATTAACAAATTTTCAGCTTGCTATTAATCGACTTTTTTTTTTGGTACGCAGTATCCAGACCTATACGTCGCACTTGTGTTGAAGTTTACAGAATATGCACTGCTGATATAGGCGGTAACCTCTTGTTGCATTTGCATGGTAGAATAATTTGCTAGGCTATATCCTAGCGTACATTGTACTATAAAAATACTCCATCTTTGAAGAAGTTTTGTGAGGGACGAACAAAACTTTTGAATTAGAATCTTTGGCAGTTCTCTCGTTAGGATTTGTTTTTATTTTTGTTTGTTTTATATTTATATTTGTAAGATAATATTATAAAGACAAATAATTGTAATCAAGACATAATATACAGAAGTCATCCAAAAATGGCTTTGGCTTGGCTATGGTTCCATAATTCTGGGTTAATGGTTTCCTTGCCCGTCTATTTTTGAGAGAAAGAAGTCCAAGATGTGCAAATCACGGCCTTGGAATATTCTAGGACTTACAGATCCTCTACGACGCCGATAAGTCCCATCAGTGGACCACCTCTAAACTCTTTACACGTCCTCTTGACTTCACTCGTCCACACGTGGACATCCTCCAAACTCTTAACACCTTTGCTGGATTAGCTTTAACCCTTAACTACAGACATCCCAATATTATCACGTAACTACAGACTCCCGGTATTTTTTACCGGTCATTATAAAATAGAGTCAAAATATAAAGTTAATAATAAAAAACAAAAACGTTTTACATTATGTGTTTTTATGGAGTCTCTAGATATGGGAAAAATGGTAAAATGGGTGATTTTAATAATATAATACAAGATTTTTGAAGAATAATCTAATAAACCAGAATTTTGGTAACATTTTTGGTCTATTGAAACAAACGGCCATAAATGCTATGGACAAAAATTTAAACTTTTTTTTAACAAATAAACGTAACATAGAATCACAAAGGAAATATAAAATAGCATCCACGAAAATTTTTACATCCATGAAAAAAAATCTGCAAGGGGTAAAATTGTAATAAAATTAAATGGCAATTCCATTTTTGCAAAGTGGCCTCAAAATTGTTATCTTCAAATTTAACCTTCATTGAAGGTCCAGGATGTCTTCCACAGTCCATTTCTTTACTTTTTCCCCAAAAACACAAAAAAATAATGTAAACATTTCAGATTGACAAATATAGTACTCATATAAAAATACTCCCTTAACACAGACATCCGGTAATTTTTACCGGTTAAGATTTTTGATGTGTACCAGAAAAGAAAATATTGACAATACACAATACACGCTTTGACTAGTATTGTTATACAAACTGCCCGAGAGGTACAGAGACACATGAACTTGTAAGTTGTGAGGTTACCACGAAATCCACATTTTGGGAATGCCCGCCGGTAAAAAATACCGGATGTCTGTAGTTAAGGGTTAATAATAATTCTTCGTGAAATTTCCCGGAAACCAAAACCGGACTCTTTCATGCCTATATAGGGTGTTTGATTAACAATTGTCCATATAGTAGCTGGAGAAACCTTAGCACAAAATACGAAGATTTAACCTAAACCACTTAAATAAAATATGGTTCCTTACTGAGTTACAGGGTGTTTTATCTAAAAGTTTAAAAACTATTTTTGTTAAGCATTTTAAAACTATTCGACGTATCTTTTTCATACTTGGCAGAAAGTGCGACTACTGTACACCCGACTAAATTGTGATAAAAACGTTTCTAGCTACTACCAGAGGCTACGACAGGGAATAGTGAATGGTTGACCCTTCTCAAATTCTACGCCACTGGAGGAATTACTATTTTAGTGCCATTTTTAGATTCTCCAATACTTTCTACGTAAATAATATACTTCTCATTGGTAACGATAAAGTCATTAGTTTTCGAGATATTTGAAGTTAAAAATGAAACGGCACAGTTATTTTGATTAATTTATGATATGACTCATATAATTAAAATTTAAAAATTATTTGTACCCAGTACTTTAAACTATTTGGCGTATCCTTATCATACTTGGCAGAGAGTGTAGGTACTGTACACCCTACTAAATTAAGGTAAATAAACGTTTCTACCTACTACCAGAGGCGTACGACAGGGGATAGTGTCTAGTTGACCCTTCCCAAATTCTACGCCACTGACGAAATTGCTACTTTGCTACTTTAGTGTAATTTTTTGATTTTTCAATACTTTTTATGTAAATAATATACTCTTCATTCGTAACGATAAAATTATTAGTTTTCGAGATATTTGAAATTAAAAATGAAGCGACACAATACATTAATCAAAATAACCGTGTCGTTTCATTTTTAACTTCAAAGATCTCGAAAACTAATGACTTTGTCGTTACGAATGAAGAGTATACTATTTTCATAGAAAGTATTGGAGAATCCAAAAATTGATCTAAAATAGCAATTCCGCCAGTGGCGTAGAATTTGGAAAGGGTCAACCATTCACTTTCCCCCGTCGTACGCCTCTGGTAATCGACAGAAACGTTTGTTTAACATACTTTAGTAGTTTGTACAGTACCTATACTTCCTGCTACGTATGAAAAGGATACGTCGAACAGTTTTAAAATGCTGAGCAAAAATAGGTTTCAAATTTTTAGATAAAACACCCTGCAACTCAGTAAGGAACCACATTTTATTTATAGTTGGGCTGATTATCGGAGAATAGGCCATTTTTTAGAAAAGTTATTTACCAGCAATTTTATTGCTGGAATCGAATCTTATGATTGTATGTATTAATAATATAGATATGCAAAGTCTGCAGATAGTATGCTACTTTTTTTTATAAACAAAATGGCGCCCAAAAATCGTGTTTTTTCAATTTCTGCTCTATAACTCCAAAGATTTTAACTTTAGACCAAAAATACCCAAATAAAAATTCACCGCAATTAAATTCTGCATAGAGACGTGTTTTTTCCGATTTACTTCGACGAAAACTTTCCCCGGAAAAAGCGGGTTTTTCCAACAAAATCTTTAATTTTCAACTAAACTTTTAGATAAGTAGTTGTTAATCAATAATTAAATAACTTGGTAACGTAGAAGACCTTTCCGTATATATTATAATTCCAGAAGCCGATGGACATTGAGTGAACAGTTTAGCAACAATTGAAATGTTAATTAAAAATTTACGGTCACTATAATAACGACAATAATTATGATGCATAAGAATAACTATGATTTTTTCATAAAAAGACACTATACCTATCTAATGTAGTATACAGAATTGAAATTGGACTATTTAAGCGGCCTCAGGAATATTTTAAAATTATAAACAAATTTTTGGCTTATAGACAAATAGAATATCTCGGGAAATATTAAACTAAATTAAATTGTGAAAACGGTACTCGAAAGGCAGCAGCAGGATGCTTCTTTTAAAAGAAAAAACGTTTAATTATGATGAACGGTTCCTGAGATACAACCTGTCAAAATTGACCGAAATTTACGGCAAAGATATAAACAATAGGATCATACTTTTCAAACCATCACCTTTTTATTTTTATCCTCTTTCTCCACACCAATTTTCATATCTTTAAAGTCCTCGTAACATATATTATTATAATAAAAACTATCGATAATACGTGTGAAAATTGCCAAAAATAGAAAAATTCCAATCAAAAATTAGGTTGGAGAAAATGTAACCCTCAAAGTTCAAAATCGGTATACGTTAAAAAAATGCTTTTGCTCGGCTTCCCATGGAGCAATTTCCTTAATTTTTTTTGTTCCCAAGTAACTCGAGTAGAGCCATCGAACTAACGCATTATTAAATATCAAACTTGCTTTTGTTTTGTTATGAAAAATTAATTTATTTATTATAACACAATATTTTAATTTGTTTAAATAAAAATTGTTTAAATAATTATACAGCTTTCAAATGAGAATATTTATGTTTTTAAATTTAAATGGTACACTTGTAGTAAGTTTATCTAAAAAAAGCCTACAACTGGAAAAAAATATGTAATTTTCTGTTCTTATAAATAAATTAATCTATTATAACAAAACAAAAGCAAGTTTGACATTTAGTAATGCATTAGTTCGATGGCTCTACTCGAGTTATTAGGGAACAAAAAAAGAATGAAGAAAATTGCTCCATGGGAAGCCGAGAAAATGCATTTTGTTAACGTATACCGATTTTGAACTTTGAGGGTTACATTTTCTCCAACCTAATTTTTGATTGGAATTTTTCTATTTTTGGCAATTTTCACACGTATTATGGATAGTTTTTATTATAATAATATATGTTATGAGGACTTTAAAGATATGAACATTGGTGTGGAGAAAGAGGACAAAAATAAAAAGGTGATGGTTTGAAAATTATGATCCTATTGTTTATATCTTTGCCATAAATTCCGGTCAATTTTGACCGGTTGTATCTCAGGAACCACTCATCATAATTAAACGTTTTTTCTTTTAAAGAAGCGTCCTGCCGCTGTCTTTCGAATACCGTTTTCACAATTTAATTTAGTTTAATATTTCCCGAGATATTCTATTTGTTTTAAACCAAAAAATTGTTTATAATTTTAAAATATTCCTGAGGCCGCTTAAATAGTCCAATTTCAATTCTGTATACTACATTAGATAGGTATAGTGTCTTTTTATGAAAAAATCATAGTTATTCTTATGCATCATAATTATTGTCGTTATTATAGCGACCGTAAATTTTTAATTAACATTTTAATTGTTGCTAAACTGTTCCTTCAATTTCCATATACTTCTGGAATTATAATATATGCGGGAAGGTCTTCAACGTTACCAAGTTATTTAATTATTGATTAACAACTACTTATCTAAAAGTTTAGTTGAAAATTAAAGATTTTGTTGGAAAACCCCGCTTTTTCCGGGGAAAGTTTTCGTCGAAGTAAATCGGAAAAAATACGTCTCTATGCAGAATTTAATTGCGGTGAATTTTTATTTGAGTGTTTTTGGTCTAAAGTTAAAATCTTTGGAGGTATAGAGCAAAAATTGAAAAAAACACGATTTTCGGGCGCCATTTTGTTTATAAAAAAAGTAGCACACTATCTGCGGACTTTGCATATCTATATTATTAATACATACAATAATAAGATTCGATTCCAGCAATAAAATTGCTGGTAAATAACTTTTCCTTGTATTTTGCTAATTAGCCCAGAGTATTAAGTGTTTTAGGTTAAATCTTCGTATTTTGTGCTAAAGTTTCTCCAGTTACTATATGGACAATTATTAATGAAACACCCTGTATACAATGCGTCCGAAGTCGCTAAAACAACGAAAGTGCCGTCGTCCTTGAACTCTTGGTATTTTAAATTTTTTGGGTAAATCAAAAACAATCCAAAATGACTAAAAATTGCAAATAAACTTAAGTTAAATATAAAGATATGAACTTTCTTATCTTTTTTGTTTTTGCGAAAAAAAAAAGTTTCAAGTAAAGAAAACAAGCCAGGTAAACACTTTATCACATACATATTTTTGAATAAGACTTCCAAAGAAATACTTTTGATCGAAATAAATAATTGTATACAAAGTGTTGCATTCTTTTTGGGCTATCAGTATATAAAAAAAGAGGGAACAGAAGATTTTTCTATATAATTTTTTTAGATTTTATTAACCAATAAATTTTTCAAAGGTTATCACGAAACGTATTTTTGAATCTCTAAGAAGTTCCAATATATTATCGAAACATAAAAGCGGCACCACTAAAACTTTATAATGGCTTTAAACCTCGTAGAGCTTTATGGTTTAAGGTTATCACATTTAATATATAATTCACATGAGCGTGCTTTGTACAAAGATAAAGCACATAAATCCAACTCCTTTCGATTTAAGATAAATGAGTAAATAAACACTATAGTAATCTCACTAATAATATCCTCAGGATATTAATATAGGTTTAACGTGACTTTAAATTCGGCAATTTCGAAGGAGGAATTTTGAGCTGAAGCTCTTATCGCTGCCGAACTAAATACATAACTTTAATTAAGTTATCGAGATATTGAAGCTGAAGCTACATGGTTGTATTTTCTGAGTTGAATATTGGTAGAGAGCTAATAATAATTTTTTCCTTTGTAAATTTATCTTTTACCACTAGGATCTAATTAGAGCTTTATGGCAATAGATTGTTTACTGAAAGAGAATAATTAAGCAATATACATATTATATTATTACTAAATATACAGGATGTCCAGAAAGTCTACCGACAAACGAAGACAGGAGATTCCTCAGATAATTTTAAGATATTTTAACCCAATTTACCTAGTCCGAAAATGCTTCCTAAAGGAGCTAGAGCTCTTTGAATATGGCGTCTTGTAAGTAGTTTTTCTTAAATAACTCAAGAACGCTTCTATTGAGGAAAACGAAAATTGGTACACCTATTTATCTTCTAGAGATAAATCGACTCCATGCATTGCGAATTTCTAGTACCAGTCATAGGCGTCCGTTTTGGGTAGGGCAACAAATATTTTATCGCATAACTTTTTTATCTTTAATTTTTAAGCATTTTTGACTCTGGATTATTAAATCGTGAAATATTCTACAACTAAAACGTACTCTTGATTTAGGTCGATAGGATACACCGTTTTCTAGAAAAATCGATTTGAAAATTTCTCTCTTTTTGAATTTCCAAAAAAGTTTCTATTTAGAAATCTGAAAACTGGTACGTTTATTTATATTTCAGGGATGAATCGATTTCATTAACTGCAAATTTCTAGTACGGGTCATATGCGTCCGTTTTGGGTAGGTCAACGGTTATTTTATCGCATAGCATTTTTGTCTTTCATTTGGAAGCATTTTTGACTCTAGATTATTAAGTTATGAGGTAGTCTAGTACTAAAAGTTACTCTTGCTTTAAGTTGATAAAATACACCGTTTTTTTAATTTTTTTTTAATTTTTATTCATATTCAAAAAAGAAAAATTTTCAATTCGATTTTTCTAGAAAACCGTGTGTCCTACGGACTTAAACCAAAAGTACTTTTTAGTACTAGAATACCTCACAATTTATAATAAAGTGTCAAAAATGCTTAAAAGTTAAAGACAAAAAAGTTTTGTGATAAGATAACCGCTGCCCTACCCAAAACGGGCGCCTATGATCGGTACTAGAAATTGGCAATGGATGGAATCGATTTATCTCTGGAAGATAAATATACGCACCGATTTTCGTTTTTCTAAATTGAAGCGTTCTGGAGGTATTTAAGAAAAACTTATTACAAGAAGCCATCTTCAAAGAGCTCTAGCTCCTTTAGGAAGCATTTTCGGATTAGGCGAATTGAGCTAAATTGTCTTAAAATTATCTGAAGAATCTCTTGTCTTCGTTTGTCGGTACAGTTTCTGGGCACCCTGTATATAGTACACATGGTGAGTTTTTAGGTGCCTCTTATGAGAAAGGTTCCAAGATGTGGCTGACCAATTGGAAAAACTTTCCACTATAGCCAATAAAATATATTTGAAAATCAATTAATAAAATTCATAAAATTTAAAAAGCGATGGAACTAAATCCATATTATTTATTAAGAATAAATGCAATATACAATATTCTATTTACTACTAATAACAAGCAGATTTAAAATGCGGAAAATTTTACGTATTTTGGAAGATTTATCAGAAAACGGAGGTATAGAAAACGATATTCGTATGAGGATGCGAAAAGCCCAACAATAATTCAGCATACTGCACCCTGTTTGAAGGCCTTTCCAGTATGCTACAAAGACAAAGATCCGAAAATTCTAGTCAAATGTCGTGTCTGTTCTAGTCTACCAATGTGGAATCTGGAAAGTTACAAAATCCCTTACAGACCAACTGCAGATCCAACTAATGCCTATGAAGAATTGTTCATATTTTCCAACCTAACATTATTAGAAAAAAATATCTGCTACACATGACTTACCAAAAGATGGTAGAAAATTAAAAAAAGTCCAGAAAGTGTAGTTGAATCTGTCACACACAAGGTACTTTTTCTGTCTTTACAGGGCAAATTACGTGTAGTAAAATTCACACTGGTATGGATATGTAAACATTACTAGAATGTGATTCTACTTGAAAATGTCATCATTAACTTAAAGAGATGAGTACCGAAAAAGTTAATGAGCTGTAAACACGTAGTGTCTCGGCGCTTGATATTTTGTCTATTACCAGTGAAACTACCAGTTTTTAGTTATAGTTAAAGTGATCAAAGTAACTTTAAACTGTAAGTTTTATACTACATACATTATTTAATCGTATATTTGCGTATTTAAACCAGTTTTGTGAGTTTATATTCCTGTATACTACACCAGTTATTGTAAACAGACACAGGTTTATGGATTATAAACAATTTATCAGTTTTGTTTTTTGCGGGAAACGAAAGTAATTAGTTTCGGTAGTACCGTAAATAAATTAGAAACATGTCATCAGATGTTACTATACAGGATGTCCCAGCGAATAAATCTTATTCTACCGCAGCTTCACAGCAAAATTTCTTCCCAGGAAAAGAAAACGCAATACTTTTTAGCGCTATTAATAATACACCACTGCAAGATTATCTTATTTCTTTAGGTAATTTAATAAATCCCAAAAATATCTTATTCTCGTCTCGCCTATCTAATAATCGAATATGCATGTATTTAAGTAGCAAGCAAGCTGTTGAGGATTTTATGACAAACTATGGTTCTATACAGGTAAATGGAGAAACAGTCAGGGCCAGAAGGCTCATAACGCCTGCAGAAAGAATAGTGCTATCAAATGTTTGTCCAAGTATCCCACACGAAGTAATCATCCAAGAATTAAAACATCTCGGCCTAAACTTAGTTTCTCCAATCACTTTCCTAAAGATCAGTGCCTCTCTTCCAGAATATAGCCATATAAAAAGTTTTAGAAGGCAAGTGTTTATTAGTCCGCATAACACGACGATCCCAGATTCAATTCTTCTGAATTATGATAATACTAATTATAGAATATTCATTTCGCAGGATAGTATGACATGCTATATATGTAAACAAATAAATCACATTGCTAGTAACTGTCCAAGCAATAAAAATTCTTCTTCTCAGCCTTCAGGACCCTTAACTCCCCCTACTGTTCAATCTTCTGACTCTCCTACCAATGCTGGTAATCAAGTAGACCAAACTTCTAATAATGATCAAAATAAAAATACCGAAATATTTCCACAAGTATCCATACCAAACACCTCTAACTCTACATCAGTGGAAATTATACAGCCCGTTTCTGAAGCAACCCAAGATTTAAAAACTAACGAAAATACTCCACTGGAATCTTCTGCTACAGCCGAAAATATAGAGATAATTTCACAGACTTCACTAGCGATCACGAAAGAATCACCCTGTCCCTCCACCAAACGAACCATAGAGGAAACATTATCTCCACCTGTTGAAAATGTCGTTGATAATCAAACATTTCTTCTTCCTGCTCAGCCTCATAAAACAAAAACTCAAAAGAATAAAAAACCTAAACGCTCATTACCTATCCCCGAATCACTTGAATCATATCTAAGTAAACAATCAACACCGTCCATTTTAAGCTATGACCAATTAATGATGCTTATTGAAAATATTCAAGGCAGCCAATCTCCTATTGAAATTGTTAAAGAATTCACATCTGATTTCCTTGGTCTCGTAAATTTGCTTACCGTCTCTTATCAATATATTCCAGACAGAGCCACAAAATATCGTTTTACAAGGCTAAAAACCCTACTGCTACGTTTTCTCGGTGAAGAAGCTACTACTGAGAGTGAACTCTCTTCAACTGAAACATAACATTCAACTCAATTTTACAGTGGAATGTTGATGGGCTTTTCCATCGCTTACCAATTCTCAATATCATTCAATCAGAACACTGTCCCGAAATTATATGTCTACAGGAAACTAATCCTGTATCTTCTAACCCATATTCGCAAATACATTTTACATGCTTTCGTAAGACCGAACTAACACAGATCGCGCAAGTGAGGGAGTTGCAATTTTAGTACCACTTATTTCGACTTTCCCGCAGTCGTTGGAGTTTCACTTATCTCAACAAAATGGTAGAATAGTCAACTTCATTTGGACTCCTTGGAAATGAAGATGCAGACTCAAGTGCGCGTAGTGCAGTGACTGGTGCGGATTCAGAAACGGTATTACAATATGCCCCTAAAGACTTGAAAGTGTTGTTAAAACAATATGTGTTAAATGACTGGCTCGATGAATGGCAAAACTCAAATTTAAAACTTAGACCAATTAAAGACACAGTAAAAAGAGTCAAAACAGTTTATAAAAGTTGTTATGAGCAAGCAGTTTTCAACCGCCTACGACTAAGCCATACCAGGCTTACTTACTCATATTTGTTCTCAAGATCTGAACCACCTATTTGTGAATCGTGTAACACACAAGTAACTGTCAAACATTGAATGCCAAAAATATACACAAGAACGTATTGATTTTAATATCGTATCAAATATGTCTGTTCTGGGTGCCAATAATAAAGAACCAAAAATTTAATTGACTATTTAAAAACAGTTGGTGTATTCAATAAAATATAACAAGTTTTTGTAGATAATGCATGTAACCTTACCATTGTACTATACTAATATTGTACCACATTTTTGTTTAACCTATGTATTGTTCCGTCGCTAATAACCATTAGGTGGATGCGACTTTTTCTTAATAAAAAAAAAAAAACTTAAAGAGATGGCTTTTAAATGTTCTTGGATAACTGTTATTTGTATAATTGCAAATTATTAATTCAGTTAATAAATTAATGTGGTTATTTCATTCATAGGAGATTCTGACCAATAGAAAACTACAGAAATCTGAATTAAATCGATAATTTTTGATAATTGCCCGTCATTAAGTATATTACGTCAGATGCCCTTCGTTGCTACGAAAAAATACATTCAGTGACATTAATGACAATTAATGTTTTAAAAATTATAAAAGTGATGACTTTCAATCGTCAAATATTTATAAAAACTTTGTGTTTAATTGTACTAATTTGTACTTACATAAATAAATTACAATAAAATTTTGGTTTTGAACAGTTTCATTCATGAAATAATCGCAACTAATTGCACTCGGACTCTAAAATTAATATAGAATTTTTGCCCTCGTGACACTTTGACATAATTTCACTCGCCTTTGGCTCGGGAAATTAAAACTGTCAAAGTGTCACTTGGGAAAAATTCAATAATTTTAGAGCTCTTGTGCAATTACTACTGATAATTTTTTCACTAACTATGTATTCAGTGATTGTAATAATTTATATGTACAACAAAAACTAATACGCAATCGAGAAAAGAGGAAAAGTGTTAAAGTGATTTTTTAATGATATATTGTTACTATGGAACGCTTACAATTTTGATCATCTTTAACAACAAAATACTTTAGTCATAGAATATGTTATTATCCTGATGTATTATCTGCTTGGACCTTCCACAAATAATACACAATAAATAAATTTTTATTAAGTTCACGTCTTAAATGAATTAATTATCAAATACACTATACAGGGTGGTGAATCGGAAAACGGGCCATAGGAAACTCAATGTAAAATTTTAAACTGTTGAATTCCTGCTTCCCTAATTATGTTACATCAAAAGTCATGAGAAGTTATTTGTAGAGGATTGAAATCTGTATTAAAACAGAAGTTACAATCGTTCTACGATTTAAACACATTCCAAAATTTTGAAGAATATAATGTATTTACCGCAGTAGGTATGTGTGGGCATGTTAGGCCACACGTTACTATTTAACTGACAGTGAGCACACTATTGACTGAAGAAAATATCTTTATTATTAATACTTTCTCCTCAACTGAGGGTATCTGATCAACTTTATTGTGTTTTAAACAATAAATGATAAAATAAATAAAGAAATTGACAGTTCAAATTGTTAAAATAATAAATTCATTGTCACCGAATGCAATCTTATACACATTATTGCACTGTGTGTGGCGTAACTTTGGCGTATTTGTCTGAAAATTGTATTATATTTTTACAAAATTTTGAATAATTATTGTTCGTAGAACAATATTAACAGTTGTTTTCAATACAGATTTCAATTCTCTACAAATAGTTTCTTATGACTTTTGATGTAAAATAATTAGGGAAGCAGGAATTCAACAGTTTAGATTTTTACATTGAGTTTCCTATGGCCCTTGTTCCAATTCACCACCCGGTATATCAATATTATTTAATCAACAACTCAAAATATTCCCGATGTCATGTCAAGTATTTAAAATTGTCACTGATTGTCACTGTCTGACTGACAATATGCTGACAATGTTATATTCGACTGAGGGCGTTGTTAGACAAATATAGATTTGGAAAATATTACCACGGAAATTGTGTTCATTTTTTTCGAATCCTGAAAAAACCAATAAATATTTTTCAAAAATTTAAACGCAGAATGAAATACTAAATTATTACGGATGCCGAAAGTCCCTTAGAATAGATAAAATGTTTATTTTGAATGAGATATTTGAAATTAAAAATCACACTAAATTTTGTCTTAGTTTTTCACCCCCGTAACTTATTAAAATAAACATTATAGAAGTTCTCAGGGACATTCGGCCCTCGCTAATAACGTAATCTCTCATTCTGAGTTTAAATTTTTCAAAAATACTTATTAGTTTTTTTAGGATTCGAAAAAAAATCCCCATTTGAATAGCATTGCAGCCGAAAATACGTACCCATCCCCTTAACATAGCTTCAGTATTGCAAATACTACCCTAGCGTGGAATCCCCAAGGAAATAGAAAAAGAGGTCACCCAGCACAAACTTGCAGAAGATCAATCATGGACGAGGTAAGAGGTCAAGGAAAGTCTTGGAATGAGGTAAGTACATAGTAAGGTGGACAGTGGAATGGAATGGAAAACCCTTCACACTGTGAAACTTAAAGAGGAGTCATGAAGTCAGTTAAAAGTCATGAAAAGAGGAGAAAGAAAACGTGAATTGTTGTACTAATCCATATATTATTGGAAACGTTTCGTTTTGTGTTTATAAAAGAGCATCAATCTATGGGACATTTCGCCGTCGCCGTTTCGCCGTCGAGCCATTTTGCCGTCGCCGTTTCGCCGTCGAGCCATTTCGCCGTCGTCATTTCGTTGTTAGCATTCGTACTTATAATTTCGGGATGATCATTAATTGTATATAAGTTTTGAATGGTTTCCGAACGATTACATACTATCACTTTTGCATAATGAAGTTTTTTATTTTTAATACAGTAAAAACAATTGAAATTGAAATCCCTTTTCTCAATACATATTAAGATTAGTCCGAAACTTCAATGCCGATGGAGATATTTTAGAATATCTTAGAGGACTTGCCCATAATTATGAAATGTAACTTTTTAAATATTTTTAATACTATAAATATTTTATTTTTCAGACGAAAACAATGTATAGTTGAATACGAAAATATAACTTGGTTTTACGTGGTTTTACTAGCAACATCAGCATTTTATTTACACTGACATTTAGTATAAAAAAAGTTAGTATGTTGTTATCACGTTCTTGTAAACTTAACCAATGCCGGGATGGCGACGAAGAAACGGCCGACGGCGAAGTGGCTCGACGGCGAAACGGCGACGGCGAAATGGCGACGGCGAAACGGCGACAGCGACGACGAAACGTCCCAGTCCGTCAATCTATATCTGTAACAATAGCTGTCTTTAGAAGGAGATCAACTAATAATACAAGATTGCTTACTGCAAGTTAGTAACTCCAAGAGACGTTGTAGCGCTGTTACATTAGGCGGCAAAAACTTGACGGTAATGCCCCCACTGACCAGCACATATGCTGAAGGATGTGAAAAGTATTAAGACTAAAGGAAACTTATGCTTCCCCGAAGCATTGCTGCAAGCCATTATTGTCAATCGGTCTTTGCTTTTTTTGTATCCTTTTGCGGCTTCTTCAGTTTTTGAGGCCAAAGTTTTGTTTGGCAACATTCGGCATTGTATATTTGATCTTCCGTTAAATTTTCGTCTCTCACAACGTTCAAAATCTTGTTTTTATGGTCATGAGCAGCGTTATTCCCCCCAGATAGACTTTCTCCAGTGATGGATGGTTGGCGTATTCCATGATGTTTTTTCCATCCATCCAGCCAACCTTGACTCGCAGTAAAATTTGGTTCACAATCAGGCAACATTTTATTCAGCTTGAGTGCTGATTCTTGAATAATTGGTCCAGACACTGGTACACAACGTTCGTGTTCTCGAGGGAGTCTCATTTTTAGCTTTATTAGCTTTGCACTGATTGTCCAAACTGTCTTTTGTTATAATTTTGGAACAAAATTCTTCGATTTTAGTTCTATTTTTCTTTTAATCCGATACTGTAGATGTACCGACACCATAATATTATACTGCAATTGTTTTTAAAGATTCGCCTTCATCAATCCAACCTAATGCTTCTAGTTTCTTTTCCATTGTCACTACAACAAAAACACGCAAACACAAACCTATCTGAAGCACGATTACTACCCACAATATGTTCACAATCGGAACGGTGTTATGTTATTTAAGAAAAGTGGAGACTAAGACCATTTTTTAAAAAAGAATTTTTAAATAGTCTTGTAGTCTTTTTTAAACAATGCTAAGAACATTTGAAATAAATAATGGAATACAGGTGCCTGTTGTTTCCGATAATCCGAGCCAATCAACGTCGCTCTGCCGCCGTGTGCCATGAGTAATTTTTACTATCGTATAGTTCAAATTACACAAATACCCATTATCTCTCAAATATTATATTACATACATTTTTATTGTTAAAATGTTTGTCTGATATAAATCGGTCCGGGTTAGCCGGACTTGCGGGTTATTGGGGGCCGACTTATTGGGGTTCCACTGTAATAAGGTCTAGATGTTGAAGGCAATAGATCTGATCAAATGGCTCTCCAATTTAGAAGTCACATTTACAGTGAACAAGATACACTCCTTAACCTCCATTAAGTGGTGACTAGTACTTCCTTCTTGTCAAAATATCTGATCTTATTCACCACATTACAAAATTTGTGTTGGTTTTCTAGAGACAGCCGTTTTTTAAATTTATGCCACTTGTCATTTCTCCTAACTTACTGACAGTCCTTTGCTGACAGTCCTTCATGATTTTCCGTTTCCTTCATCTCTGCTAGCTGTTCTTCAGCCAAGAGTCATGGCGGTGGGGTATTGAATACCTGTACATTTTAATTAAAATTGTTTTGAGATGTTTTCCCCACCTACTCGTATTAATGTTTGCCACTATTTTCTTATTATGCAGTAGTTTCTTGTAAAAGCATATACATAGTACACCAAGCGACAGATGACTATACGTTTCGTAAAATGAATGCACGTAATATATCACTTCAAAATTCAGAGTTACGACAAAAATGCAACGCGTATTACAAAAACAATGAGAAACCCGTTGCCGACATAATCCAAAGCACGTTATATTTTAGTATTTTGTGTAGCAGTGATCAGTCCAGATATATCCCATCAAATTTTTCAGAACACGTCACACATTTTTCTTACTCTCGGGGATTTACGATCGCTTTTCGGCATTTCTTTTACGAGCTCTAGCTGTCAGATAAATGTTCATAGAGCGGCGACCAAAATAGATTAATGCTTGCTCTTAAAAATTTTTCATAAAAGAGAACATCAATTAGGATTCTCGTGGTGGTAATTAATTTATTGGATTTTATTGGAAACACGTTTAAAATTATTCCAAAGCCATCGATAATCTTTAATCAAAAATTTTACGGAAAAATCATATAGATATGTTATAATTTATAATTTTATAAAAAAGTTTACTTATTAACCATATAGCATATCCAGGTTTTTTAATGGCTATTTTTGGATTCGTTAGAGATAATTACTTGCAAATCTTAAACGAAGCGTTATGAAAAATCGGAGAGTATCGAAGCTTAGAAGAAAATTTGACTAAATGTAAAGAACTAAAATCCCTCATCTTCCTTAGTCTCAGCATCCGTTATGGCTTGCAAATTGTAGAAGCCTTGGAGGTGTTACCAGAGAAGGTTCCCATTGTTACCAGTCTGGTAGGATGTAGAATGACATTGTTGGATGTTGTTTTATGTGCTATTAGTTTGAAAACTTAGTCTTTTGCTAGCAGTTGCCGTTAGGGCATCCCTGCCATTTCGTTCGTTGCAATCCGTGACTACACGCCGGGGTTTGTCGTAGTTGGATCATAGAGAGCAGCATATGTGCCTCCTGATGAGAGACTAATAAGTTTCGAAACCGGTAGAGGTGCTTGCTGCACTCTCTGATTGAACTGGAATAATGATGCGGCTGTAGTTTCGTGTTGCAACGAAATTGAAAATAGTTTCTAATGTTTGATAAATGTAAAGACTGACATATGCACATAGCAGCTGCAGGCATTTTAAAGTCTAACAAGGCCAGAAGAAACGAAGTTTGGTTCCACGAAGAATGTAGACCTATTAACCAACAAAAAAAATGAAGCGTATAAGAGAATTCAGCAGCGAAGAACGATATTATCTCTGGAAGATTATGGAAACCTTCGATGAGAAGAAAAAAGAACAGAGAACATGGCATAATGGAGAACTAAAATCCAACGTAGATAGCAGTGCAGATGCCTGGAAAAATTACTGTTCAGAATTATACCAAAATACTTCAAAAGATGCATGAGTCTCAAATCACAAGAAACATGTCATCAGAGAGGCAGAACCAATCATTTTATGAGCAGAAGTAGAGAAAGCTCTCAACCAACTAAGAAAAAAAATCCCAGAGATCGATGGCATACCAGCGAAGACTCTAAAATCAAAGGGCGAGATTGACGTAGATGCAATACTGGATATGTGCAGTCTGATATGGATCACAGGTGAATAGCCTGATAAGTGGTGCGAATTAATCTTTATCCATATCCATAACAAAGGATCACTAAATTTTCAACAATCAGAAAAGTTTTTGACTGAAGAGAGCCGATCGGATAAGTCAGAAAAAAAAACTGAGACTTAGGTATTAAAACAACCTAAAGGACGGTAATCGAAAGTTGGAAACTACAGGCCTCTCAGTCTACTGTTACACCTGTTTAAAATACTCACTAAAGTCATAACTACCCGACTAACAAGGAAATTAGATGAATACCAACCATATGAATAGGCAGGTTTTAGAAAAGGTTATTATTCAACTTCTGATAGAGCTAGACTAATAATAATAGAAAAATGTAACGAATACACGTTTCCAGTTTTTATACCATTTGTAGACTACGAAAAAGCTTTCGATACCATAGAAAACACGGCCGTAATAAACACAAATCAAAAATTGTTGGATAGACAGCAGATATATTAACTTAATAAAAGAAACTATGAACCAAGCTACAGCTACATACTACCTAAATGAAAATGAATACACGAACCCTGTACCATTAAACAGGGGAGTCAAACAGGGAGACACTCTATCACCCAAACTGTTCACCTTAGTTTTGGACGACGTTTTTAAAAACCTAAATTGGAAATATAAGGGAATAAACATCAATGGCCGCTACCTCAGTAATCTACGATTTGCGGATGATATAATACTGATAGCTACTGACCTACAAGAATTGCAAACTATTTAGAACTACATACCGAATCTTCTAAAATAGGACTGAAAATGAATTTAAACAAAAGAAAAGTCATGCACTCCGAACAAACCGTGACAATAATAAACGACAAAGTTATAGAAAAAGTTGAAGAATATATTAGGACAAAAAATTGTAATACTAAATAGGGAAATTCAAACGGAAGAAATAAAAAGAAGAAGAAAGTTAGCATGGCCAGCATTGGGCAAACTGAACTATATACTCACAAATCAACAAATTCAGCTACATCTTAGATTTAAAGTTTTTGATGCATGCATTATTCCGATATTAACATATGCTAGGACATGTAGCTAGGAGTGATCTAAACAAATGGCACAGAACAATAATTCTAACCTGAAGACCATACCAACACAAAAGACCCAGAGGCAGACCTCCTATGAGATGGACAGATGATCTGAAATGGACTGCCGGGAAAAATTGGCTACAAGTAGCGTACAATAAAAAACAATAAAAAAGAAGACTTGAAGAGGCTTATGTTCAGATGTGGACGTGAATGGTCAGATGAAGAAGAAGAAGAAAGCACGATTAAAAACTATTGGAGTTAGAGCATGGAGAAGATTTGCCAGAGACAGGGGTGATTTGTAGAATTGTTCTGAAGAAGGCTTTGGCTCACAATGAGCTGTTAGGGCTCTGATGATGATGGTGGCGATAATGTTTTTATTGTTGTTCTGAAGCTATTTCCTTGTGGCATTTTTATGATTAATTATTTATATGGGAAATAAGCCACAATTAAAATGAAAAAAATAATTTTATTAACGTTTCGACGCCCAAATCGGGTGCCGTTGTCAGATTAAATAAATTATTAGAAGAATTTTTTTGCTTAGCAACAACACTTTTGTTTATTTTAGTAATAATTTGTATTTTGACAACAGCACCCGATTTGGTCGAAACGTTAATAAAATTATTTTTTTCATTTTAATTGTGGCTTATTTCCCATATAAATAATGTTTTTTATTGCCTAATTAGATTTCCCGTTTTTTCTTATTTTTTAATATAACATGCTTATTATATTATTCTATAGAAATTTGTAAAATACCTACCCGCTTGAAAAAAAATATTATAATTTCAGAACTCCATCAGTTCTTAGGCTTATATTAAATATTACTTTTCTGGCTGAATGAGAGTAATCGAGAAACTTCTTGATATTCAAAAAGCTCCAAGAAAAATAATCCTGTCCTTTTTTATCCTGAAAAAGGAGTGATTGAATAAATGAGATTTTCTCGAACGCTCTGCGGTTACACTGAGCTTCTATGTTTTATTCATTAGCTAGGTAGTTCTTTTTCCACCTCGCTGTGTTATCCCTTAGTCGAAAATCTCGAAACATTTTAAGGCCTGACTTATATAGCTCGACAGTTTTAATGGTATTTACATTTACCTGGAGAGAGGCAAAAAAATGGAACAGTATACTTCACTGTCCTCTGTACAATTCTACACATAAACATAATTCCACAGTAAATATGTAATTTTTTACAGTTGAAAATTAAAATATCTTTTGTCAAACAGGGTATACCGTGGGGGTTTAATGGGAAAAAAGTCATATCATTTTTTTAATACATGCCGCTGTGATCAAGTTCTAGACTTCCAAATTATTTAGTATTTTCCATTATCTTTTATTTTTAATATTTTTTTAACCTCTCTGTGGCTCAGTGGTAAGAGACCCTATCTTTGGATCCAACAGTTGTGATTTCGAATCCCAGCTATAGGAAATTTTTCGTTTAATAAAAATTAATAAATCAAAATAATTTCTATCCTTGTCGGATAGGTACTCACCTGAGAGACCGCAGAAGTTCGGATATAATTAGCTTCTCTTTGTAAAGGCAATGAAATCGGCTTTACTAAGTAACAAAACATTTACTCAACATATACACACATACTTCTTCTTATGGTGCCTCTCCGTTAAGGATGTTGGACACTAACATGGCTATTCTGACTTTGTTGACTGCTGCCCTGAAAAGTCCGGTAGTGAATAAGTTTAACCATTTTCGCAGGTTATGCAGCCATAATATTCTTCTTCGTCCAGGACCTCCTTTCCCATGCACTTTACCTTGAAGTATGGTCCGAAGTAGGTCATATCGTTGTTCATTGCGCATTATATAGCCCAGGTATTCCAGTTTGCGACGTTTTATGGTTACGACTAGTTCGCGCTCTTTACCCATTCTATGTAGAACTTCTACATACAGACATACATTACACTATAATCTGATGCGAAATCAAATGTACCATGCCAATGTCCTTAGTTGTCGAGTCATTTGAGCTAAATAATAAAAAACTACAGCTACAACTCATCAAAAAGTTCATTGCCTTTGCATAGTAACTAAACTTTTATACTTTGATGACAACATGAATATAATTTGAACTAGGAAGTTATTACATTAGAATTTGGCAATTAATTAAACTCTGTAGGAAGTTAAATAAACTCGTAATTAAAATATATTATTGATATTTATTACAACGATACAGAGTGAAATCATTAGAAATTAGGAAGTTAACATTAATGTGAGAATACAAAAATTAATGGATTAATTTGTAACTGAACATATTGGCCACTATATATAAGAAACAGACGACCAATATAAAAATTAAGCTCAATTATAGGAAATTAGATAGTTAAGATTAATGTGAGACTAAAAATTAAGGTATTGTTTTGTGATTGAAAAATGGGAAAATATACAGGGTGTCCTATTTAAAAAATTGTATATTTAGGAGAATATTATTGCCTAGATTTTTTATTGTACTCTAATACTCTCTTCTGTACTCTAATATTATAATCAGTTGCTTGTTTCTTTTCAGCAACTGGCACTCGAAGGAAAGATAGAGGGTAAGAGAGGTTTTGGGCGTAAAAAGATGTCATTGCTGCGTAATATTCACCAATGGACAGGAATACATAGTTATGAAATGCTTCGCAGTGCTGCTAGAAACAGAATAATTTGATTCTGACTATCTAACATCTTACCTGATAAGACAATATAGGTACGGTGAACGCCTACGCATAAATGCACGACATCTTAAGAAGAAGAATGATATTATTGACCAATGTCGTGCTAAAAATTACATAAGTCATTTCATTGAGAGACCATTGTAGTCTGCCCCCTTAAACACTTTGCTATCGTGCGTTTCCAAATCAGGTATAAAATGGTAGGATTTCTAATTTGAGAGTATTTTCCACTTCCTATTTTCCAATATTTAAGTAAGGAAAAGGCTCAGTGAAACTTTATAACATTAATGAAACACACTGCGGGCATAAACAAAAACAGATGCAATCTCAAAACTCCAGTATTTTTCTTTATAAACTATTTTGTGTGACATATCTTCCTGCCGTACATTATTTCTCACGAGATATGGTTTCAGCAAGATGAAGCTTATTTTCGTCTAAAAGTTCCACGGTATTTCCAATCAAATATTTCCCGGACACTCGATTGGTAGCATTGAATGGCCCCCTTGATCACCAGAATTTTATTCTAAAGATTACATTTATTGGGGATACTTGAAAAGTATAATTTCTAAAACTATACCAGCGTGATGTTACACGTTATAAAAACTGTGCTATCATACATTTTCAAATCAAGTATAAAATGCTGGGATTTAAAATTTGATAGTATTTTCCACTTCTGTAAACTTTTAGTAAAGAAAAGGCTCAGTGAAACTTTATAACATTAATGAAACACACTGCGGGCATAAACAAAAACAGATACGATCTCAAAACTCCAGTATTTTCCTTTATAAACTATTTTGTGTGACATTTCTTCCTGCCGTACATTATTTCTCACAAGATATGGTTTCAGCAAGATGAAGCTTATTTTCGTCTAAAAGTTCCACGGTATTTCCAATCAGATATTTCCCGGACAATCGATTGGTAGCATTGAATGGCCCCCTTGATCACCAGATTTGTATCCTAAAGATTACATTTATTGGGGATACTTGAAAAGTATAATTTATAAAACTAAACCAGCGTGGTGTTAGCAGCTATAAAAACTCTGCTACCATACATTTCCAAATCAAGCATAAAATGGTAGGATTTCAAATTTGAGAGTATTTTCCACTTCCGTAAACTTTTAGTAAAGAAAAGGCTCAGTGAAACTTTATAACATTAATGAAACACACTGCGGGCATAAACAAAAACAGATGCAATCTCAAAACTCCAGAATTTTCCTTTATAAACTATTTTGTGTGACATTCCTTCCTGTCGTACATTATTTCTCACGAGACGCAACGGATTTCATCCGGATTAGATCTAGACTCGAATATCTCATCCTGAATTTTGAAACTTAAATTAAAGTCCCTTTTGTTTCGTCCCTCTCGTGTTTCTTGTTATTTCAACGACACAGATAAATTTTTCTATTTCATAACGGACGTGAAATGCGAAACAATGCAAAGTCACCTGCAGATTGCTTCTATCAGCCCCTTTTAATTATCTGTCAAGAGTTTTGATTTTATTACAGTGTCCCTGTGTGATTATTAGGAATGAGGGTGCGTCAGTTTGTGAAAAGTTAATGGTTTTGTTCTGTTTTATGTTGTCCTTTTGGTTTAGCAGAGATAAGGTTTAATTAATTTTGCCATTTTATTTACGATTAAGTTACATACGAAATTAAAGCATTTTAAATTTGAATATGTTAAATTTCTGCGGTTAATACAATTCAACCTAAACCTAAGGTCAAAATTATTACAAAAATAAATTAGGTATTAATTAAACTCACTAGGCTTCCGGATTGAACTGCGTCGATTGTCACTGTGTCGAGCTTTCGACATCCTCTATGAGGTCTTCCAGACAGCTTACGGGACACATTCTCCTAAACCCCAGACACCACTCTTCACCACTCACAGCTCCAGCCTTTCTTAACAACAGTCGTGTATGAGTAGTGAAGAGTATCGTCTGTGTGGTCTCTGGAGACTGAAACTGTGTGGTCTCTGGAGAAAGGGCTTAATTAATGAGGAGGATTAGAGAAGTAGGTAGTACCCTTGTACAATCCCAATACAATACAGGTTGCTAGACGGAATGGTGAACTTGCCTTTTGCTAGCTACTGGTTTGCCTCCTTTCTTCTCTAAGGCCGATGCCGCACTGCAGGAAGTTTGGTAGGATGGTGGATGGTAGATACCTGCCTGGCGACCATCCAGCTACTTATACCACGAATAATACAACCACGGTAGCCGCAGTGGCATCCCACTACCATCTAACTATCCGGTGGTCCGCCAGGCGTCTATCCACCCATATCAGTCGTGTTTGATAATCCATCCGGGTAGCATCGCTATGGAGCAAAGCGTAATAAATACTGTGCATAAAAGAAATGCAATTTGGGACCCAGCAGACCCACAATGTGACGAGACATTGCTTCCGATATTCAAGTCCGATGTTGTTCTGAAGCTATTTTCTTGTGGCATTTTTATAATCAAGTATATTCAAATGGGAAATAAGCCACAATTTTACCTAAAAATGATTTTATTAACGTTTCGACGCCCAAGTCTGGTGTCGTTGTCAAAATACAAAATAATACTAAATAAACAAAAATGTTGTTGCTTAGTAAAAAATTCTTCTAATAATTTATTTAATCTGACTCTTTTATATCGGCAATTCAGACACGTATTATACATTTTAAAGTAGACGACTTTAAAATGATATTGCCAATATTGATGAGTTGCGTTCCTGGGACGACTTTACTAAAAGATAGTTCATTCGATTACATGAAATCAATCCCAACTCAAGAATATCCGCCACAAAAAATCATAGCATGTGATCTGTCTTTAAAAAGACAACCAAATGCAACGGTGGCGCTGACATTCTCGCGTTAGAGATTCCATAGTAAATCACGAGGGAAAACCAGGAAAAAACCTCGTGATACTATCCCGACATCGTAAGTATTTGGGTTTACATTTAGTTTACTCTCAAAACTAATACCAAATTCTGACTTGATATTTTAAATTTTAAATAATACTAAAATACTAAATATGCACTAACTCGATATGTTACTAATTTACTAATTGTGGTATTTTCTTTCTATTGACTTCCTCCTTTAATATGGGTAACCACATCCTACTGCATTCTACCGAGGAATTTGCGACACAATTGGTTTCATTTAGCATAATTAGAGCCGCTTCTTTGATTTTTCTCTAATTATGCTAAATGAAACCAATTGTGTCGCAAATTCCTCGGTAGAATGCAGTAGGATGTGGTTACCCATATTAAAGGAGGAAGTCAATAGAAAGAAAATACCACAATTAGTAAATTAGTAACATATCGAGTTAGTGCATATTTAGTATTTTAGTATTATTTAAAATTTAAAATATCAAGTCAGAATTTGGTATTAGTTTTGAGAGTAAACTAAATGTAAACCCAAATACTTACGATGTCGGGATAGTATCACGAGGTTTTTTCCTGGTTTTCCCTCGTGATTTACTATGGAATCTCTAACGCGAGAATTTCAGTGCCACCGTTGCATTTGGTTGTCTTTTTAAAGACAGATCACATGCTATGATTTTTTGTGGCGGATATTCTTGAGTTGGGATTGATTTCATGTAATCGAATGAACTATCTTTTAGTAAAGTCGTCCCAGGAACGCAACTCATCAATATTGGCAATATCATTTTAAAGTCGTCTACTTTAAAATGTATAATACGTGTCTGAATTGCCGATATAAATGAGTCAGATTAAATAAATTATTAGAAGAATTTTTTACTAAGCAACAACATTTTTGTTTATTTAGTATTATTTTGTATTTTGACAACGACACCCGACTTGGGCATCGAAACGTTAATAAAATCATTTTTAGGTAAAATTGTGGCTTATTTCCCATTTGAATATACTTGATTATTTCAAGTCCGATGAATTTAAAAAGCAATTTTTGCTTTAAGTCGAATTTTCTCCACTTTCTGAAAGTTTAGTGAGTGAGTTTTACCTCTAATATGATGATATGCTAAAAAACAATCCAAATGTAATGTAACAAATGAAACAAACGATTCCTCAGTAGTCAGTTGGATACTGACTTCTGACTTCATTTCACTCTTTCACTGCGTCCAGGATGCAGCGACCCTCCACCATCCATCTTTAAAATCCACCCTCCAAGCCACCATCTATCATCCTGCAGTGCGGCATCGGCTTAAGGGCCAGGTTCTCATGTACTATACTGTCCCTGTGTCCCTCCCTTTAAAAACTCTCACCTTTATACTATCATCTGCTCGCACTTTCCAGCCTGGTAATGTTCGTGTTTCTTGTTATTTCAACGACACAAATTAACGGACGTGAAATGCAAAACAATGCAAAGTCACCAGCAGAAATAATGAATTTATTCCATACTTTCGCGTCGTACTATAAAATATAAATTGGCATTATAATGAAGCAGATTAAATTAAATTATTCAACAGAGATAAAAAATAAAATGTGCTAACAAAATAATATGTACACAAGACCTACAAAACCGTTTAAAATTCAATATTCCAAGAAAAGTCTAATTTCTATAAGTAAACCATAATAAAACTTGAAGGCGCAAAGCCTTCTGCCAAATTAGCAGGGGCACATTTTTAAGAGGGAGTTAGATATATAAGAAGTTAAGAAAAAATAAGCTGGCTGAAAAAAACTCATCCCTGTCTGACTCCTCTTTGAATTTCCACTTCGATGGCATAGTGCACAATTGTGGTAAGTGCAAAAACTAACATTTTACAGTACAGCCATTTGAAAGTTATAGGTATGTACTTACCACTTTGTACCACTATGTACTTTTCTTATATTGTACATACCCCATTTGACAGGTATATACTACAAGCTTCTAAATGAAATTAAATAACAAATTTCAAGGAAAAAATTATTTAATTCGCAAAAAGAATGAATACAAATATTTATTCATCATCAGAAGTATCATAAAATTAGAACAGTGAAGAGAAACCATTTGTGGTAAATGCACATACAACATTTGGCTTATTTAATTTTTCTTATATTTAGCAGTTACCACATTATGTCAATTTGTATTTCTTACACATTTCATTATTTGCTTACCACATTTGTGCACAATAAACTTTGGGTCAAAATAATGTACTATGTGTACTTATCAATTTTCTAAAAAAGTTGTACTTACCACATTTGTGCACTATACCATCGACTTGGTCTGTCTCACTATCTTCCATCCATCACTTGGATGGCATATGTTTCAACAGTTGAATCCATAAATTATGAAGGGCCATGAGACACACTTTTTTAAATACATATTACTATCTGAAGTATTTCATTTCTTGAAGTATTTTAGATGTTTTCTGTGAAAAGGTTTTCTTCATCACCACAAGTAAAAGGCAGGCAAAAATTTAGGTCTGTTTGAAAATGGCACGAATCCTGGGTTTATGCTCTTTTGTAATAAATCGTCAGATGTCATTTTGACTGATGCGAAAATGAAAAATCGTGAGTGCCGAAAATGCCCAAGACTTATACTTGTATGCATTGATTGAAAAGAATACAATACAGAGAAATCCAGGCCTAGATCTGAAGAACCAAACCAAGATCATAATAATAATAATTATTACTATAACTACCTTCATTGAATTAAAATAAAATTGAGTTTAATTTTATTGAGATAGATAGGGTTAACAAAAGAGTGTACTAAAAGCTTTTTGCAGTATCCATCGAATTTCTATGAAACAAGTTAGTATAGGTGATTTATTAAATACCAATAAGCTACCTATAGATCATAGAGGTAAATCAGATATATCACGGAGCAATGCATTATAATATGGTTACACATTAACTAAAGTACGGGAGCATGTTGTGTCATTTCCTCTAAAATATGTGCACTACTTTAATAAATACCTTATTATTTAGATGAAAAAATAGAGTGTGTGTACTATGTACGCACGTAAGAAGTTATGCATTTATTATTATTATTTCCACGACATAAATATATTTTAAACAGTTTAATTGTACTTTTATTTAAATATTAAACTAATTTTAATATTTAAAATATTACCCAAAATCAAAAATAACGTTAACACGCCATTTTTTATGAACTGTAGTCTCACCGCAACTACTTTTCCCTGAATGAATCGTAGAAAATCTAAAAAACGTCAGATTTTTTACACAAACTTTTAATTTTCTTTTCATAATATTTAAATGCTAATTATCCTATTCCCAATGAAGAGAAACCCAAAGACACAAAATTATAATAAACGTATTTACACAAAACACCTTATACTGGGATCTAGTGCGTAACTTGGAACCATATGGGAGACTTTTTTAATATCAATTTTACGAAAAAAAGTCATTCTTTATAAAGTGCTCTGCATAGTCTAAAACTTAAGATGCAATCATCAGATATCAAATTTTGTCAACAGTATACGAGGTATGTCAAAAAATATGAATTTCGCTCAAGAGCAAACTACCTTTATATTTCAAAATATCAAAAAAATGTATTATAAAAAGTTATTTGTAATTAAAAACCATATTCAAATATGCAATAACAGCCTTCTACTTAAAAAAAATTCTGAAATTTTCCTAAATTACCGATTCCGAACATCATTTTTATTTATTAGACATGTAATAACTCTTTTATTAATAATTTTAGGAAACAAAGTGATTCTTCATAAAAATCTGTGCATGGTCTAAACCTCAAGATGCAACCATCAGTTATCCAAGTTTGTTAATTTTATACGAGGTGTGTCAAATAATATGAATTTAGAAAGAATTTAGAAATCCATATTATTTGACACACCTCGTATAAAATTAACAAACTTGGATAACTGATGGTTGCATCTTGAGGTTTAGACCATGCACAGATTTTTATGAGGAATAACTTTTTTTCCTAAAATTATTAATAAAAGAGTTATTACATGTCTAATAAATAAAAATGATGTTCGGAATCGGTAATTTAGGAAAATTTCAGAATTTTTTTTTTCAAGTAGAAGGCTGTTATTGCATATTTCAATATGGTTTTTAATTACAAATAACTTTTCATAATAAAATTTTTTGATATTTTGAAATATAAAGGTAATTTGCTCTTGAGCGAAATTCATATTTTTTTACATACCTCGTATACTGTTGACAAAATTTGATATCTGATGATTGCATCTTAGGTCTTAGACTATGCAGAGCACTTTATAAAGAACGACTTTTTTTCGTAAAATTGATATTAAAAAAGTTTCCCAAATGGTTCCAAGTTACGCAGACACCCTGTATAAAGATTTTTCTAAAATTAAATCTACAGCTTCTATAACTTTTTATTTATAACGCTTAAGTCATCCCTCTCACAAACATTGGCGCACTGTATGGCATCGTTCTTTTGGAGCGCGCTGTTGAGTTAAATTAACATAATTATTTAACTAATTGATCAAATTAAATTTTACAAATTGGAAATGAAAGAAGAACTATCTTATAAAAAAAAAACAGTAAAATCCTGTATAAAAGGTATATTTCGAAAAAAATACCTCTTATACAGGATTTTACTGTTTTTTGTATCACATGGTATACAGTCAACTACAGGAAAACTTTTTCCTTGTGGATTTCTTAACTATCTTATAGTTATAATACAAACAGTACATTCATTCAAGCAATTCACCTAGCAATTCAAAAGACCTTCATGGATTTGTTTGAAATTTTGGCAGTAGCTCAAAAATAATGGAAATAACAAACCTGACTTAATGCCAATATATGCTTCCACCCCTAGGGTAAATGCCACCCTTTCTCGGGAGGAAAATTAAAAATTTCAAAATGACGCCGGAAATCGACAGATAATTGAATTTTAGGAAGAAAATGTAGATCAAAATTTTTTACTTAACTTAATCATTTCTGAGTTATTCGCGATTGAAGATTCCAACAAACACGTTTTTCAATAGTTCTTTCCCGAATAACTCGAAAATTACGCATTTTCAGGAAAAAATCACCCTTATTAAAATTGAAGCCTATAAAAAAAACAAAGAAACTAGTCAGTTTTAATTAAATTTTTTAAATAATATATTAAGCAACAATTATTGCAATAATGATAAGTGAAGCAGATTGAAATAACTTATTCAAACAAAACAACTATAAAATTATTTACAAAAATAATATTCAAAGACCTACTAAACCGTTTAAAATTCAATATTCTGAGAAAAGTCTAATTTCTATAAGTAAAACATAATAAAACTTAAAGGCGTAAAGCCTTCTCCCAAATTAGCAGAGGCACATTCTTAAGAGGGACTTAGATATATAAGAGGTTAAGAAAACATAAGCTGGTTGAAAAATTGCTTTCGTTGAGCTTTACATTGGGAATTTGCGTGAGAAATTTCAGCACGGATAAATCCTTAATGGATTTTTTGCGTAGACCGCATTCGTCTTGTCCGAGACTACGGCTGTATAATATATAAATATATATACTCTAAAAAATTTCATATTTAGTTACTCAATCAAACAACGTTCAAAATTCTCTAGATTAAAATATATGAGACTGACAATAGAAGCTGCTTACAATTTTGACGAAAAACACAAACAATTCTAGTTGCTTTGGTTATGGGGTGAGCTCATCTTCAGCTATACCTCGACCTTCTCAAACTTTCTGCGCCATTTTGCTCTGTCCCTTGCTTAGGTATACCAGTTAACAGCACCGATTTTCTCAGTATGCTGTAATACGCCGAGCCGTCTATCTACCTTAGCTTAGGCTACGCTTTTAAAATCGTTTGTAGCATGTTCAATTCTGGGGTCCTAGCCACATGTCCTGTCCATTGCAAATGGTTTCCTTGATTAGGGAGGTTATTTATTTTCCTCTTCTTCTTCTTCTTCTTCTTCTTCTTCTTCTTCTTGTAATAGGACTATGTCCTGTTTCTTCTGTTACAGTCTCTACTGTGATCCGGAGCTCCAGCTCTCGTATTATCTTTTTTTGGGTGTTCCTATGGGTCGCTTGGTGTTGGGCCTCTGTGTTTTCGCCCAATGCGCCATACGTTCAGGGTCCATCCGATCTACATGGTCTCTCTACATGCGTCGTCGTGCTCTTGTCCATCTCACTACGTCTTGAACGCCTAGTTCTTTCAATGTATCTTCGTTTCGTATTCTATCTCTGAGTTTGATACCTCTTATAGATCTTCGGGTTTTCATCTCTGTTGTTCTCATTATTTGTTTGGTCTTTGCTGTCTCGGCCCTTGTCCCAGCTGCGTCTGTCAGTACGGGTCTAACACATGTCTTATAAATGCGGACTTTGTTTTCGGCGCTCATGGTACCCCGTCGAAAAAGCTCCGACAAAATAGATCGGACATAATATCCCGCACACAAAATAGCTCCGACAAAATAGCCTGAAGACAAAATAGCCGCGGAATATTAGCTCGCCCACAAAATAGCCCCAACAAAATAGCCCCGATAAAATAGTCCCGACAAAAAAGCTCCCTTCAGAATTCATCATGAAATAATCCCTTAAAAATATATTTTTTCGGAAATGGTAATTATTCTCTATTCAGATGTTTATCTTAACCACATTAAATAAAAATGTTCTTTTCAGAGAACACGAACCCTGTCTTCTGCTTCAATTAAATGTGTTCTGCTTTTCGATTAAATTAAATGTTCAAGCCAGCTCCCGCCAGCCACCTGCCTCTTGGAAGTTTGAACATTTAATTTAAGCGAAAAGCAATGTTTATTTGTGATATAAACATTTTTATCTGATTTCTCACAGCAGTAAAATGTCTTTTGGATTAAACAAATTACATACATTCTTCTTTTTTTTTGTCAAATAATTTAAAATAAAAAAAGTTTTTGGATTCCTTGTATAAATAATAATTATGTAAACGTTTATACTACTGATTATAAAATTAAATATCCTTTCAAATGAGTTAGCACACGACTCCTATTAATTCTCATTTAAAAAATCATCGACTACGTCATCACGCCCAGATAGATGACGTCACTAGTATGGCATAATATGTATGACACAATATATTATATTATATACCAAAATATCGTAATTTAAAAATAAAAATCGACCTGTTTTAGGATTTTTCCTTAACGTCGCGGGTTTACGAAATAACAAATTGCCGATATGAATGAACTAGATAAATTATTAGAAGAATTTTTTTACTAAGCAACAACATTTTTGTTTAATTTATTAATATTTTGTATTTTGACCACGACGGCCGAAGTGGAAGTCGAAACGTTAATAAAATAATTTTCTTAAGTTAAATTGTATCTTATTTCCCAATTAGAATAGTAATTTAAAATAAATGGTACTCCTTAAAAGGTAAAACATTTTATTGGGGGTGTTTTCGCCGGGGCTGTTTTAGCCGGGGCTGTCTTGACCGGAGCTATTTTGACGGGTCACGAGTGCTCATATATTTATTCCGCCAGATTATACCCCCCGGAAAACCAGATATTCTCCTATTTATTTTCTTGTGGACTAAAATTCTTGATTCTAAAGTAGTTAATTTCTTAACTACTTACCTACATATTTTACATAAATTTTATACGGTTTTTTATGCTTTAGATGTGTTCATCCAAAAAAATACAGCACACACACACACACAAAAAAGATTTGACTTTGAATGATCTTGTTTGAAAGTTTTATAATAGTCCTAACAAATAGATCCCTTGTCTTTAGAAAAACCTTCAAACTAACCTATTTAAATTTTTTTTTTAAATTGTGTTCTGTAACTTACATTTTGTAACATCCTGATCATAACAAGACCAGGGCATTAAGCAACACCACACTGTTGGGAGAAACGATGGGAGGAATTCCTCGAACATCCCTTAGGATATTCAAAAGAAAAACGTCCACCGTTCCATCCATCAGAATGGTGCTCTGCCCGACTGCTCAGCCCTGGGTTCGTTCCCTGTTCATTCTTCCTTCACACTCATCCCAGAAAAGGTACAGGAAATAAAAGGTCTACCTAATCTTTTTAAATACGCTATTTATTGAAATATAAAAAAAACTTAACAAAAATCATTTTTATTGTATACTGATAACCAAGTTAATTTTCTAAGCCCGTCACCGAGACCCCGCTGGTAATCGGTACAAAAGTTATAAAGGTAAAAATTTACTCAGCTTTAAGTCCTTCCGTCACAGTTCCTAAAGGAGGTCCCCAATCCCTGTAGAACACAAGTAAGTCTGTAAACTAGTTAATTTCTTAACTACTTACCTACATATTTTACATAAATTTTATACGGTTTTTTATGCTTTAGATGTGTTCATCCAAAAAAATACAGCACACACACACACAAAAAAGATTTGACTTTGAATGATCTTGTTTGAAAAATACTCCTAACAAATAGATCCCTTGTCTTTAGAAAAACCTACAAACTAACCTATTTGAATTTTTTTTTTTAATTGTGTTCTGTAACTTTATTTGCAGCAATGTTATCGGTGTTTCTATTCCGGAGTCAACTCTGTTTCTGTTAGCTTGTATTTGGGGTCTCTATTCCAAAATTTTTTTGGTCACTGATCATCAACTGCTCTTGCAACATGACCTACCCAGTTTCATTTTAGTGTTATTACTTTTTAAAGAAATGAAATGGAACTTAGTTGGACACGTTGCACGATAAAACAGCCAAAGGTGGACGAGAAACATTGGAGCCACAGAAACGATGGCTAGACGACATCAAGCAAACATGGGGAGAAACTGGCACCAAATGACACAAAACACAGAAGAATGGAGAACTCATTGGAAGGCCTTTGTCCAGGAGTGGACACAAACAGGCTGAAGAAGAAGATTACTTTTTGAGTGGTATTTTATATATGAAATAGAAGAAAGACGTACTGACAATCATTTAATTACTAACGACGACCGGTTTCGATCTCTACAATATACAGATCATCTTCAGGTCAGCGTTACAAATTATTAAATGCTACAACTAAACAAAACCAGAGTTAGAAGAGTGTCTAGTTATACTAAAAGATGCTAATAAGAAAGCCAAAATTTTGAAAAGTATGTAAATATAACATTTTAGAACAACACACATATACATAGGTATGCACACCCATGAGCATGAGCAAACAAGTGCTCATAAGCCCGCATACGCATGCAAATGCATGAGGTTTATGACTATGTGTTGAAATTTGATATACTTATATGCCTTTGCAAGGGATGATTTGTAAGGTCATCAGTAACATTATTTCAAGTCCAAATTATGCTAGCAGGATAACTAGGTAAAGGACTAGGTAGGTGGACATGCTTCGTAGGTTAACACACAATATTACGGGATAGTTACTTTGTCTGTATTTTCGTAACTTACCCATGTATAAAAATTAATTATTATTATCTGGGATATCGATACAATTCGAAGTTAGGTATTTTTTTGAACACAGTGTACACAGATATTTAAACCTAACTGGTGTTATCGGGTGACAACTAGTGATGTGAGTTGTAAAATTACATAACTTACGTTACATAAATTACACGTAACTTACGGTAATATTACATGATACCCGTAACTTAATGTAATTTATGTAATTTTTGGAATTTACGTAATTTATGAAATTTAACGTAACTTATGATAAATTTACATAAATTACCGTAATTTATGTAATTACTGGTAAAATTACATATATTATGGCAACTTATGCGCGCGCAATTGTCGTAAGTGCGGTGCGCCGGTGCCGGCGCGCGCGAACCAGTGGGTGCTATTACGCTCGTCGCTCGTTAGTCGTTCCTTAGTCTGAGTCAGGCAGGTTATGTTTACATTTCTGTTATTGTATGTGTAATGTGTATGTATAAGTTAGTTTTCGACTGTTCTTTCTCTATTCATTCACGCAGCGTTGGTTACTTTACATTTATTTATAAGGAAGCACAGAAACTATAAGGTAAGAAATATATTATTTCTACAAACAGCAAAACACGTGCCGGTGATGTCCATAGCAACCTTAGATTGGGAAACACAGGGGCGGGCCTATCGCATATCGACTGTACGTTAAATCTAACGCGCGTCATTTTATATGTGGCTACAGTACTTAATTCTGAATTCGGTTTACCAAGTTTTATTCGATTTTTTAGATTAGTTTACTGTACAATAACTATAAGAATGATAGGAGCAACGGGGTACTTGTGCATGTAGCATGTGTAATTGAATTACACTGACATAACTTACTAAATAAAAAATTTTGATAACGTTGAGGGCAAAATAATGTAGTTGTCCGATCCAGTATTCTGCTTATTCGAATTTCATTAAATTGTTACACAGATTCAATTTTAATCTTTCTTCTATTTAAGGATGCCTAACAATTTTTTATGCCCTCGTGCCCATCAAATACTTTGAAAAATAATGTTTTTTCCCTTCTTAATGTTTAAGTCTACCTGAATATTTTTTTTAGGTCATAAAACATGGTGAAACGTAAGACAGATATCTGGCTTTATTTTGAAGTGTTACCTGCGGGTTCTTCTAATCAAAAGACCATAAATGTGAGGTGTAAATTTTGCAAGAGTGTACATGCAAAAAATGCTACAAGAATGAAATCTCATCTTCAACAATGCACTTATGTGCCGCATATGATAAAACTTAAATTCAATATTTTAACTCCAAAGTCAAAGGGGAATCACTCTAAATTTCCATTTGAAACATCCATGAAAAAGATCACATCGGCAAAATTGGATAACGATAACACTGATGCTGCTTGTACATCATCAACGGTTTCCACAGCATCAACATCTGCTTCTGATAACATTCATGTGGAAACACCTGTTTGCACAAAAATCAACAGAATACAATCATTTTGTGATCGAATGACACACGAACAAAATAACGAATTGAATATTTTGCTTGCTAGAGCTATTTACACCAGTTCAGCACCACATTCAATTACCGAGAATGAAGATTGGAAATTGTTTTTTAAAAAAATTAGACCTTCATACACCTTACCATCGAGATATATGTTATCAAATCGTCTCCTGACCGAAGAGTACGAGCGAGTTGAAGTTCAAGTTAATGATAAAATTAAGCAAGCTGACAATTTATCATTGCAATGCGATGGTTGGTCCAACTTGCGAAATGAAAGTGTAATTAATTTCATTGTTACAACACCCGAACCGTTATTTGTCAAATCAGTACTAACAAAAGCAGAGAAGCATACCGCAGAATATATAACAAAATTAATGGTTGAAGTTCTGGAGGAGTATGGACCTAAAAAATTTTTCGCTATTGTGACTGATAACGCAAAGAATATGAGGAAGGCTGTGAGACAATGTGAAGAGATGTATCCCCATCTTGTATCATACGGCTGTTTAGCGCACACATTACATTTATTGTGCAGCGATATTTTGAAATTATCTTCAATAGAGACACATTTGTCACATATTATACATATCGTTAAAACTATTAACCAGTGTCAAGTACTGAGAGCTCAATTCACAGAAATAAGAAATGAGATGAAGTGTGGAGTGTCTCTTAGCCTACCTGTAAAAACAAGATGGGGTTCACATGTAAAATGTCTTCAAGATCTGACTAAATGCAAGTCCGTCCTACAACGTCTAGCAATATCTCCAGATAAAACAATTCAAGATAGAATACGCAGCGCAAAAGCAAATTTACTTGATGAAGGATTCTGGATAAATTCTAGCGCTCTTGTTGAATTGCTTAAGCCAATTACTGAAGCAATAACACGTCTTGAAGGAGATTCTTCGTCAATTCATTTGGTTTGTGAAACTTTCGCGAAAATCGGTAGTAACATATCTACTCATTTAGAATGCGTGAAACTAACGGATTGCGAAAAAACAGAAGCGATGGATAAATTTATATCAAGGAAGGAATACGCCCTTCAACCGATCCATTTTGCCGCAGACTTACTAAACCCTCGGTCTGTTGGTGCAAATTTATCATCAGCCGAAAGGATTGAAGCGATGAAATACATTACTACTATGTCAACCACGACCACGATAGAGATTGGTGATGAAGGAGTGTCAAAGATTACTGAGGATTTAGGAAACTATTTAGCTAAAACAGACTTTTTTGGCGAAACATTTTTATGGAACATACTCGATAATGTCTCTTTGGTTACATGGTGGAAAGGATTTTGTGGACATTCATGCCTCTCCAAAGTTGCAGTCAGGATATTGACAATGCCGTGCACTTCTGCGGCAACAGAGAGAAGCTTTAGCTCCCAGAGCAGCATTCATACGAAGAGAAGAAATCGCCTAACAACTCAAAGGGCAGCAAATTTAAATTATATACAATATAATTCAAAATTGCTGAAACGTTCACGACAACATCACATACAAAGTCAATATCCTATAGAAGAGACTGTACAGAACAACGTTTCGATAGAAGGTAGAAACTTACAGAAGGAGATAGAAGTAATTGAAAACCATATTTCCGAAGAGGAAGAATTAGACGAGGTAATTTTAAATTTAGGCATTTTTTAGATATGTGATATGTGCATGTGATATATGCAGTTTGCTTCTTTTCCGATTTTCCAATGCATTCCACCGTTTTCGAATAAAAAATTATAAATCTTATGTTTTCAGACAATATCATCATGGCATTCAAATACAACAGGAAATGGAAATTCCGACGATGATTTTAATTTTGCTGACTTTGCAATGACCGATGATGAAATTGATCAAAGAATGGAAACTAGGGAACAGAGACCAGCACGCATTTTGAGACAAAGCAAAGTGAACATTTTAGAAAACGTCTTAATGAAATCGGTAAATTAGTGTAAACACATACATATTTATTGTTTATATTCCAAAATTATCAATTTCAGGGTAAAGGCACAGAACAACCCCAAAAAAAAACGGAAGTCGAGAAGGATACTTCAGATGCCGAAAACAAGGTAGTTAGATCTGTATATATTATATTATAAACCCATTATTTTTACTCTCTATGTTTACACTTTCCTATTTAATTTCAGGATGCAGTTCTGGATTTGCCGGAGATAAAAAAAATTACACAAGGCTCATTGGAAGAGCAAACAATTGAAACTTCGACGTTTTATAACAAGAAGGTCTCCAGTTGTCTGCGAAAAAGGAAGTTGTGATTTATAAAAGCCGCTTAAAACAAAACTAAAGAACCTATGTTTTCATTTCTTTATTATTTGTATGTATTTCTTATCCACTTTTCTTTATTTCATAAGTATGTAGTTACTTTGTGTTTATTATATTCAATATGAATGCAAACAATTGATTTTTTAATACAATGAACATAAATTACATAAGTTACATAAATTACATCTGGTTTGTAATTTTTGGGTAATTTTACACGTGTAACTTACAATTTCTGAAATTACACGTAATTTCACATCGCTAGTGACAACTGTCCTATAGAGTTACGCTGTAAACCCGATATATAGTGAAATGCTTATTTCCCATTTTCACTATAAAAGTCGCATAAAAACAATGCCAATAAAACGGCACAAGCTGAATCGTAAAAAGAAAACAGAAAGAATATTGGAAGTTGTCTTTGATTTAGATACAGTGAGAGTTAATGTGACCAGGGCCGTCTTTTGTTATATTAAAACATATCGTCAAGTCATGTTCATTCCCGTTGTTGGTAAATTTAAGTTACAAAACGGTTACAAAAAAAAAATAGTTTTATTACTTCGTTTCGTAATTTACTTCGTTCGTTGGTCTTTTCCAAAATGTTTTACTTCGCTATTCATTTAATTCTTCTTTTTCATACAGGTCCTCTTTCCTTTTTATTTTTATTTTTCTTTTTCTTTTTATTTTTCATTTTAATTTTTTCTTAAAAATTTAAAATTTTAATCTGTTGCATTTAACTTTCTAGCCACTCTAATCTCTAACTTTACAACTTTAGTCTTATTTTACTATTTTTTACTTTTTTACTTTAATTATTTTCCAAATACAGTTTGTGTCTTGTGCATCCGGTTGACGCACTTCTTTTGAATCTTTTGTTCATTTACACATTTTATCAACTTCGTTTTAATTTAACAATCAAATAATTCCATTTTCTTTTCTATGCATAATGTTATAATATTTCCTATATTTTTGACTATAACTAACACATTTTCACATTACGTCAATTATTTATATTTTTCACCTAACAATCTTATATCAGTTACCTCAATTCTCACCAATTTTTTAAATAGTTAATTTCATACAGAATCAATATTACAGTTTACAAATTTACATTTCTATACACACTAAACAACTTTTGTATCACTTCAACGTTTTAACTTTCACCCCCAAGGCTATTTTAGGCCCAAAAAATTATTAACTTTCATTAACCGATAATTCAATCTTACATTTTGTTTTCATTACCATATTATGACAATAATTTCGATCAAATTTAATTTTATAGTCAAGTTTATAGTAATGGTTGTAATATTTTTTAAAAAATAGTAAATTTAAATTGTAATATAATTAAAAATTAAAATTCCAACACAGTCTTAAACTTAAATTTCCGTAACCACATTGGATCTTGACCTTGGTTAATACCTTAAAAATTCCCTTTCCTGGATGTCAATGTTACTGACATTTGAAGTATTTCAACTTCCTTCTAAATCATTGACCGACTAAACGTAGTTCAATGTAGAACTATTCATAATAAAAAATCTCTTTATTAATGGAGTAGAGCATCATGTACCTAGTACTAATCCGTTGGCATCCAATGTAAGCCAAATTGTTTAACAAATTTCACCATGTAGTTAGAACATACATCTTGACCAGTGTTTGGCATTGTGGCTATTTAGCAAGGACAGAGAGTAAGTAATCGTAACCACACTTTTCAATTTTTAACATTCAAAATTTCACCCTTTTTCAATTTTACTGAGATTACTTACTTTTAGGTTCACTGATGATTGACTGATAAGTCCGAAAACGTTTTGAACGTAATCCGTTTGGATTTTTAAAAAATTTTTAGAATTTTTTTTAAATATACCAACTACACTAGGGAGTTTTACTTCATGTTAATTTTATTTAAAAAAAATAGTAACAAAAAGTGCGATATTTATTTTTTATTAAAACTTGTAATTAGTGGTAAAGAGCCAGCTACAGGAAATTCTTCCTTGTGGATATTTATTTGTACTTCTTTCACCAAGAACTTCCTTCTCTGTTCCTAAGACATTGGACTTAATTTTTGCCTAGTTTTCTTTTGCTTTATCATTTTCCGTGACAGATATGTTTCGATATCAATAATTAATAACGGTTTTGAAGTGAAAATCAATCTTTATCGATGAATAATGATATTGAAGTACGTGTTGTTTAAAATATAAAAAGATATTGCTAAATAGAGTCTATTATTAGTTTTAATACATTGTGTCTATTTTGTACATATCTTTAACAATTTGATAAACAGGGTGGGCCAATTAAGACAGTCCACCTCGATATTTGGCAGTATATAATAGATTTTAAGGAAATTAGGAAACTGGTCGACTTTTGTTCTAAAGGGGATATATTTTTACGATAGATACATCTGTCATTTGTCAACCCTATCCTTTACACTTCCTCAAGCCCTTATTTTTAAATAGGGAATATACCAGGTGCAGCCCCTCATAAAAAGGCCTTTAAAAGTAATATTCACTCATAACGATTGTCCACGATTTTTTTTGATATTTGCACCATGCATGCACAAAAAGTCTTAATTTATTTAAAGTACAAAACCCCTTCTTCCTGTTTTTCTACGGCACTTCAGCCCAAATTGAGCATTGGCCTCCTTTACTTTTTGCCTCCACCCTTGCTTGTCTGTGGTCGCTCTTCTCCATACACCGACTCCTAAAAGGGACTGTGCGTCGCTGTTTACTGTGTCTTCCCAGCGCTTTCCTGGTTTTCCAACTGGTCTCTTTCCCTGGATTCTAGCATTCAGTGCTCTTTTTGGTAGCCTATCCTCTCCCATTCCTATCACATGTCCGGTCCATTGCAATCTTTGTATTCTAATGAAGTCTGACAGGGGTGCTTCCTTATAAAGTTGCTAAAGTTAGTTGTTGTATCGACTTCTGAAGATTCCGTTTTCCCTCACAGGTCCTAGTATTCTCCTCAGTACTTTCCTTTCGAATGTGCCGAGTTTGTTTTTGGATGTTTCTTTCAGGACCCAGGCTTCACTGAGATAGCATGTTATTGGTCGGATTAGTTTTATGGATTCTCATCTTTGTATTTCGGTGGACACTTTTAGACCGAAATATACAGGGTGTTTCATTAATAATTGTCCATATAGTAACTGGAGAAACCTTAGTACAAAATACGAAGATTTAACCTAAAACACTTAAATAAAATGTGGTTTCTTACTGAGTTACAGGGTGTTTTATCTAAAAATTTAAAAACTATTTTTGCTCAGCATTTTAAAACTATTCTACGTATCTTTTTCATACTTGGCAGGAAGTATAGGTACTGTACAGACTACTAAATTATGTTAAACAAACGTTTCTGGCTATTACCAGAGGCGTACGACGGGGGAAAGTGAATGGTTGACCCTTTCCAAATTCTACGCCACTGGCGAAATTGCTATTTTAGTTCAATTTTTGGATTCTCCAATACTTTCTGTGAGAATAATATACTCTTCATTCGTAACGATAAAGTCATTCGTTTTCGAGATCTTTGAAGTTAAAAGTGAAACGACACGGTTATTTTGATTATTGTACTGTGTCGCTTCATTTTTAATTTCAAATATCTCGAAAACTAATCATTTTATCGTTACGAATAAAGAGTATATTGTTTGCATAAAAAGTATTGCAAAATCAAAAAATTACACTAAAATAGCAATTTCATCAGTGGCGTAGAATTTGGGAAGGGTCAACCAGCCACTATCCCCTGTCGTATGCCTCTGGTAGAAGCTAGAAACGTTTATTTATCTTAATTTACTAGGGTGTACAGTACCTACACTTTCTGCCAAGTATGATAAAAATACGCCAAATAGTTTTAAAGTACTGGGTACAAATAATTTTTAAATTTTAATCATATGAATCATACCATAAATTAATCAAAATAACTGTCCCGTTTCATATTTAACTTCAAATATCTCGAAAACTAATGGCTTTATCGTTACCAATGAAGAGTATATTATTTACGTAGAAAGTATTGGAGAATCTAAAAATGGTACTAAAATAGTAATTCGTCCAGTGGCGTAGAATTTGAGAAGGGTCAACCATTCACCATCCCCTGTCGTACGCCTCTGGTAGTAGCTAGAAACGTTTGTTTATCATAATTTAGTAGCGTGTCTAGTAGTTGCACTTTCTGTCAAGTATGAACAGGATTCGTCGAATAGTTTTAAAATGCTGAGCAAAAATACTTTTTAAATTTTTAGATAACTGGAACCCTGTAACTCAGTAAGGAACCACATTTTATATAAGTATTTTAGGTTAAATCTTCGTATTTTGTGCTAAGGTTTCTCCAGTTACTATATGGACAATTATTAATGAAACACCCTGTATAGGAGAAAACAAAATAAGCTCTGTTTGCCTGCGTTATTCTCTTCCGTGTTTCTCCATCTTCTGATCCGTCGGCATATATTTCTACTCCCAGGTATGTAAACTTTCCAACCGTTTCAATGTCATCTTCATGTTTGTGGGACTAATCTCTTCTCGTCTGAGTCATTATTTTTGTTTTTTTTTTGTGTTAATTTCCAGACCTAGCATTTTGGTTTGTGTTTTTAACTCTGCGTATGTTTCCTGTGCTCCTGTTGATGTTCTTTTCATAATATTAATATCTTCGGCATAAGCGGCCAGTTGAACCGTCCGTTTGGTCAGTAGTTTTCCTCGACCAGTTTACATTTGCGTAACCGCATACTCCAGTGTCAGGTTAAACAATGTTGGGGCTTTAGTCCCTGCGGGCTCTCTGCTTTAGTCCCTGCGAAATTTTGAAAAAATCTGTCCGGTGGTTTTGTATTCGTACACATGCCTGAGTTTCATCCATTGTGGCTTTAATGAGTCTTATTAGCTTATGTGGTATTGCCAATTCAGTCAATATATAGAATAGTTTGTTCCTTTTGACTGGGTTGTATGCCTGTTTGAAGTCTACAAACACGTTGTAAACATCAATATCGTGTTCCCATGTGGAATCCCAAATGTGGAATGGACAAACATGAAAATAAACATAAATAAAAAGAAACTAAACCACCTAAGATATGCAGACGATGTAGTAATAATGGCATCAAGTTTTAATGAACTACAAAACATGCTAACCGAACTATCAAAGAAATCCGAAAAATAGATCTAAAAATGGATTTTACCAAAACAAAAACAATGACAAACACACAAGATAATAGAAACGTAATACTAAAGAAACCACAGTAGAAGCGGTTAATGATTATACATATAAGATTATAATAGGGACAGATAATAAAAATAAATAAGAAAAACCAAAGAGTGGAGGTAACACGGGGGGTCACATTAGCCTGGGCAGGATTTAGGAAATTAAAGTGAGTCTTAAAGAATAAAAAAAAATGTTTGACCACTGCATACTCCCAATACTCACATACACATGCCAAACATGGACCTTTACCAAAGCAAACATGGACAAAATAATGAAGACACAAAGAGCCATTGAGAGAGCAATGTTAAGAGTAAAATTAAAAGACAAAAAGCAAAACCGCTGGATAAGAAATAGAACAAAATTCAAAAACCTAGGACAACATAATAGCCAGGCTAAAAGGAGTTTCGCAGGTTATAACGCCGGACAAACGGACAATAGGTAGAATACCACGATACAACAATGGAGACCATGGACAGGAAAGAGAGCAAGAGGACGATCCCAGATGAGATGGGGAGATGACATTAGAAAGATCGGAGGAACACACTGGAAAGAGAAAGCACAAAACAGAAGCGAATGGAGAAAACTGGGGAAAGCTTATGTTCAAATTTGGACGCATTAACCTTCCGATGAAAAACCTTCTTTTGTTACACGGATGACCAAGGGCGGGGGGCGGGGGGGGGGGAATGACCCAGGTCATAAATGTCAAAAATGACAAATAACAAAAAAATGAAGTTTTTTTTATGGCATGGACTTTATGTCATTCAGCCAGTCACAACATGAGTATTAGTGTCATGTGTAGTGTGTATGTTGAGTAAGTGTCTTGTTACTTTGCAAATTCGACGTCATTAGCGTAAAACTATTTGGAATTACACATAATAGACGGTATTTAACTAAACATCAACTTCAGGATATATTTTTTATTCGTAAAATATAGGGAATTTTTTTTATTTCAAAATATAAGGATATCTAGAATGATATTAAAGTCAAATAAAAAAATAATGAGTTAAAAATTGAAAATACTTTTGAATTTATTAAAGAAAAACATACGCTGGGGTCACATTTCCCCCGCTTGGTCATCCGAAGGTTAAAGGGCAAAAAAACAAGAAGAGTTTTTATTTTATATATAGAGTTTTAACAAGAAGAGTATTTAACTTATAATATAATTTTATTTACCTAGTTCAGCCTTCACACTATGGTATTTAAAAAAAAATGAAACGAAAAAAGCGATAAACTACCCCAGCTAATCGAAACAATATTCGAAAATATTATTCCAATCACCCAAGACAGCTATCCTTCACCCTTAGCTTAGCTTATTCTCTCAATAGACCGGACAGCATCGTCGCCCCCGCTAGCGAAATTATTCCGATTCAATTTTTTTTGCACAAACTTACTCAAGAAGAGGTCCTTATAACATATCCACAGGGTGCCGGGCGGTGCCGTGGTCGGAAAATTGTTTAAACAATTTTTTTAAAACAAATTCACAAAAATAATTTTTTCATTTCGAACAATTTTTTTTTAGATAAATTGGCTTATTCTGAGCAAAAAAGGTGTCTTGTCACTTTTTTCTAAAATTGATTGTTGTCGAATTATACGCGATTTATAATGTGAAAAATGTTAAAATGGCCATATAACTCGACAACAATCAATTTTAGAGAAAAATCACAAGAGACCTTTTTTGCTCAGAATAACCCAAATTATCTAAAAAAATCGTTCGAAATAAAAAAAATATTTTTGTGAATTTGTTTAAAAAAAATTGTTTAAACAATTTTTCGACCACGGCACCGCCCGGCACCCTGTGAATATGTTATAAGGACCTCGTTTTGAGTAAGTTTCTGCAAAAAAGTGGAATCGGAATAATTTCACTAACGGGGGCGACGATGCATCCTGGACTATAGCGCTAATTGTTAATAATTAAAAATAACAGCTTTCTAATAAAATAATGACAAAAATCTCTTCAGGACCTTGAAGAAGAGATTTGAAACTTGATTTGGTGACTTTTTGAATTTCATAATAATAATGTTTAATCGAGTTATTACGCCTTGAAAATTGCCATTTTCGCATTTTTCAAATTTTTAATCGCATATAACTCGACAACAATCAATTTTTGGAAAAAAATGATGAGAGACCTTTTTTGCTCAGAATAAGCCAATTTATCTAAAAAAATTTTGTTCGAAATGAAAAAATTATTTTTGTGAATTTGTTTAAAAAAAAATTGTTGAAACAATTTTTCGACCACGGCACCGCCCGGCACCCTGTGGATATGTTATAAGGACCTCTTTTTGAGTAAGTTTGTGCAAAAAAATCGAATCGGAATAATTTCGCTAGCGGGGGCGACGATACTGCCCGGTCTACAAGGTGTGTGTTCGTCTTGTCCTAAACTTAGATATGAACTATGAAAATTTAGAATGAAGTCAAACAAAAAATATTTTTAACTAATCATATTTATTTTTCATAAAGATAATATAATAAAAATATGACTTATTAAATGCATTAACAAATATATTCAAATTCTTGCCAGAAACTAACAATTTCTGGATTATACTTATGCATGGCTTGTGATGTTGGTTCGATGGTAGCTTCTTGATGTCGGATGGTACCGCTTGTCGACTTGTTGTAGACCAGGGCAGATGTTGTGGCCCTAGGTCCCTGCAGCTACGGTCTTGGTGGTGTCGTAGATGTTGGGTGCTGCTGTCGGTCTAGAGATGCATCTTTGTTTAAGTTGTCAGCTATCTAGTAGTGCATCGCCGGCGATGGGCCTCATGCTCCCGAAAGGAGAAAAGTAGATTTTATCCAAAAACTAGAAGAATAATGCGTATAAGTGACAATCAAGAAGCTAATAACCAAATTGTGCCAAGTCTGTCATTCTTTTAAAAAATAATCAAAAAGAGTAGCAGATGACAAGAATAAATTAAATGGAATTAAGATCGAATATTACTAGTTAAAATTTGATTACTAAACGTGCATATACGCTGTGAGCTCGTAGGTAGAGGGGATAATGAAAAATTCGCGAGCGCCAGTAGTGAGAAGTTTGTAAACCTTTACTGGAAATTTGCTTTTTGACGTTCTGCATTAAGAGGATCGGTACGTATTGTCGGCTGCAATGCTATTCAAATGGGAATTCATTTTTTCGAATCCTGAGAAAACTAATAAGTATTTTTGAAAAATTTAAACGCAGAAGGAAAGATTACGTTATTAGCGAGGGCCGAAAGTCCCTGAGAACTTCTACAATGTTTATTTTAATAAGTTACAGGGGTGAAAAACTAAGAGAAAATTTAGTGTGATTTTTAATTTCAAATATATCATTCAAAATAAACTTTTTATTTATTCTAAGGGACTTTCGGCCCTCGGTAATAATTTAGTCTTTCATTCTGCGTTTAAATTTTTCAAAAATATTTATTGGTTTTTTCAGGATTCGAAAAAAATGAACACAATGCCGTGGCAATATTTTCCAAATCTATCTTTGTCTTACAACGCACTCAGCCGAATATAATATTGTCAGCATATATTATCAGTCAGACACTGACAATCAGTGACAATTTTAAATATTTGACATTGCATCGGGAATATGTTGAGTTATTGATTAAATATTATTGATATTGTGTATTTGATAAATAATTGATTTAAGACGTGAACTTAATAAAAAGTTATTTATTGTGTATTATTTGTGGAAGATCCAAGCAGAGAATACATCAGGATAATATATTCTGTGATCCAAGTATTTTGTTGTTAAAGATGTTCAAAATTGTAAGCGTTCCATAACAATATATTATTAAAAAAATCACTTTAACACTTTTCCTCTTTTCTCGATTGAGTATTAGTCTTTGTTGTACAAATAAATTATTACAAACAATGAATCCATAGTTAGTGAAAAAATTATCACATTTATTAACTGAATTAATAATTTGCAATTATAAAAATAACAGTTATCCAAGAACATTCGAAACCCATCTCTTTAAATTAATGATGACATTTTCAAGTAGAATGACATTCTAGTAATGTTTACATATCCATACCAGTGTGAATTTTACTACACGTAATTTGCCGTGTAAAGACAGAAAAAGTAGGGATACACGTAAAATATTTGCGAATTATGTACCCATAGCCTTAAGAGTTGCATATTATAGCTTTTAAATGTCTTACGAAAGTTGTTGCATTAAAGAGTGTCGAAATACTGGTTACAATAGTAACTGTGTATTCTACAACTTTCCTGTCGCTATGCATAAGGTGATTTAACGACAAAAAATGGATTGATGCAATTAGAAAAAAGTAAGTAAACACAATTTTAATTTTAAAACGGTAGAAAAGGAGCTAAAGGATCAGTTAGCACACTCTCGAATTTTGACGGTTTTAATTTTACAATCCAATCCTGAAACAAAATTTGAATGCGTGAAGATAAAGACCAATCACAGCAAAAGTAGGATGCCGTTAACTATCATTCATAAGATAATATTTAAGAAGTATTATACTATAATTATATTAAATTATTATACTTTTTTGTAGAATATATTTTTTATAATATTAGTTGTCAACATAAACGTCAAAACGATAAGCAAAATCTATGAATAATAAATTATGTACTTACTGCTATTAATTATCGATTACAATACAATTACTTCTTTTCGTTGTAAATATTACACGATAAGAATTAAATAATAAGTTTGAAACAACTATTATTTGCTTTTCTACTGCCCTCTTTAAAATTCCGGCCGAAATAGGAGCACTAGTCAACCGTTAGATGGCGATAGCAGCCATACCAGCGAAACTCACAGAGTATAGGCAACACTTTTTTCTTTCCAGAAAATTTCCGGTAAAAGTTATACTAGTAATCCTGTAGGTAGGTGGCGATACCAGCGAAGCTCGGAGCGGATATATAAATTAAAAAGATATAGGTATTTAAAACTAAAATATCAGAACAGATGCCTTCAGATGGGAGGTTAGGTTAGATATAAAAAATATTAGAAGAAATTATTATAAAAAGATGTATGAAAAACTCACCCCAAGAGAATATTAATTGTTGATGGAAAATAAATCTAATATTCGAAGTACAATGCCTATTTAAGGAATAATTCTTCCCTTCCCTTTTTGAGCTTATCAGCGGGTAAGGATGAAGTGTCACTGTCACTGAAAACGACATTTGAAATGACGACCAAGTACGTATGAACTAGCAGGCATGCTCCGTATTGAAAGACAAATATTTAGAGAGTACGGATATACGGACTACGTTCAGTATGGTGACTTGATGATTTATTTATTTATTTATATATTTTATTTTCAACGGGACACTGCTCAATAAGATTACAAGTTTATAAGTCCAATATACAAAATACATGTGTCAATAATAATAAAACTACAGTAAAATAGTAATAATAAAACAATAATACAATAAAATATAAATATCACAAACTTAAACACATAAATCAGATTCATATATCACAATAATGAATATCCAACAACTACTCAAAAAAACAAACGTCTGAGGCCAGAGATGAATTCAGACTTCGGTGCAAAGAAATCTAGATCAGGTTGAGTGTTTGCCCATCTTAGTGCTCGAGATAAAAAGTTGTTATATGCATAGTTGGTTCTATGGATGGGAACATAGAATGTTTGATTTAATCGAGTTCTGCGGAGAGGTACATGGAGACCAACCTGCTCAAGTAGCTGAGGACACAAAACTGTTGAATTAATTATGCCATAGAGCATCCTTGCATCCTTAATTACTCGTCGGTCACGCAATGAGAGAATACCCAATTGGGTTTCAATTTGATAATAATTTAACTGATTTAACTCAAAAGGTATACCCAGTTTATATGCTATGTACCTTAAGAACTTGTGTTGGACTGTCTCGATTTTTTTATGTAAATATTGTAAGATGGAGACCAAACACAAGAACAATACTCTAGATGAGGTCTAACTAAAGAACAATATAGTAATTTAATTGCATCAATATTCTGAAAGTCTCTAGTGCATCTTTTTATAAAACCAAGCATTTGTAAAGATTTGGAAATTTTTGATGTATAATGTGATTCAAATAAAAGTTTACAGTCTAAATTAATTCCCAAATCACGAATTTCAGTAACCCAGTCAACAGGTATATTCTGTATATTATAATTATATTCTATTGGGTCTCTCGATCGCCCAAAAGAAATAGCATGACACTTAGATTCATTCAGGGCCATGGCATTCAACATACACCACTCACTCAACCGATCAAGATCATGTTGAAGATTAATACAGTCTTCTGTATTGTTGATAATTGTATAGAACTTTAGATCATCTGCAAAAAGCAGAGGTGAACTGTGTCGGAAGCAGTGGTCTATATCATTGATGAATATGATTTAAATATGATTTAAATAAAAAAAGATATAGTATCTCACAATAAAACACTGAAAAACGTTTGTTTTTCTATACTTCCACAAAATGTATTGCAACTATGTTATTACTACAGCTGTTTCGGCAAAGTGCCTTTCTCAAGTGATATATTTTAAAACGTGTTTGCCTTTTTAAGTCTTTAACTGAAGAGGTTGAGGAGTGGGGAGCTGTTTGTCTCGAGTTGGTCATTCAGAATTATATCTGTATTTTTCAATTTATTAATTTCCATTGATTCTAAAAGTGATAACTTAAGGCCTTTATTTTGAATATGTAGAATTTGAAACTCTTCATTGAAAGAATGATTATGATCTAGAAGGTGAAGTGCGTATGTAGAAGTGTCTGTTTTTCTATTGTTGAAAGCCCTTTTGTGTTCTGCTATCCATTTGTCAAAAGTTCTGCCAGTTTGACCGATGTAAGTTTTCGGACAGTCACCACAAGTTAGTTTGTACACACCACTCTGTAGTTGCTTTCTTTTTCGGCTTTTATTGTTTTTAATATGTTTGCTTAAGTTGTTGTTAGTTCTGAAAGCAAACATATTAAAAACAACAAAAGCCGAAAAAGAAAGCAACTACAGAGTGGTGTGTACAAACTAACTTGTGGTGACTGTCCGAAAACTTACATCGGTCAAACTGGCAGAACTTTTGACAAACGGATAGCAGAACACAAAAGGGCTTTCAACAATAGAAAAACAGACACTTCTACATACGCACTTCACCTTCTAGATCATAATCATTCTTTCAATGAAGAGTTTCAAATTCTACATATTCAAAATAAAGGCCTTAAGTTATCACTTTTAGAATCAATGGAAATTAATAAATTGAAAAATACAGATATAATTCTGAATGACCAACTCGAGACAAACAGCTCCCCACTCCTCAACCTCTTCAGTTAAAGACTTAAAAAGGCAAACACGTTGTAAAATATATCACTTGAGAAAGGCACTTTGCCGAAACAGCTGTAGTAATAACATAGTTGTAATAAATTTTGTGGAAGTATATAAAAACAAACGTTTTTCAGTGTTTTATTGTGAGATAAAATGAACTTCCATCAAGTAACGGTCGAATCCATCAATTATTTAAAGATATAGTAAATAGAAGATAATAAAATAGGATAATAAAAGAGGGCGCCAAACAAGTTTTTAACGAAAAAGCAAGTTAAAACGAATAGAAGATAATTATTAATGAAATATAAAAGGAAACAGAATAAAATAATTATTTAAAAATAAAATATCAAAGATGTGACGTTTGTAACGTTACAAGATTCAAGCAAAATATTTTTAAATTGTTATAAAAAAGAACATATATTTAATAAAGGCCCCATGTTAAAAACGGTCCTGGCACACACACTGTCTGATATGCACCAAGTCCTAAAACAGAAGAAACAAGCGATTTTGAGGATTATATAAATTTTTTACAACTCCGTCAAAATGTTTATGAGTTTCGAAGTTCACCTTTATAATTCAGTTTTATGACTTCGTTATTGCCGAACTTACTTTTTCTAATATTCTTTTGGATTATAATTTCATGACTTCTGTGCTTGTTTACTTAAAAAAAACTGGTGTGTTTTCACTTTTTGCTCGTAATGAAGCGCAATAAAAAATAATTTTACGCCACTACGTGTAATCCAGATAAGTAGAGTTAAACAAGACGCGTTTCTTGTTTAGTATTTTGGAATAATAATTTCTTCTGTTACGTTTCTTAATTTGTAGGATTTTGTTTATGTTTTATTTACTAAAATTGGGCACAGATTTGTCACATTGGGTGAAATGCATAAAACGTAGTACCTGCTAATGCTTCAAGTATGTACTACATTTTTGAAGATTTTACTACATTTACAAAGTATTTACTTTCCTTCGTAGCATATGCTACTATTTACCAGATATATAGAAGAATGTACCAGGCTTTTGAAGTATTTGTTAGTTTAGTAGTACTTGCTTCAGTTTAAGTGAAGTTGGTGGATGGACAACTTCGGCGTAGGTGTTTTTTTGTTACAATATGGCAGCATTTATGAATGTGTGTCGTAGAAAAATCTATAAATTAGGAAGAAAAAATTCTTAATTTTTGGGGTCATTCTTTTATAAATAAAATTTAATAATTCTCAAGAAGATTATCAAATAACAATTGTTCATTTTTAACCTCACGTAACTTTTTGTCGCTTTGGAATCTGAGTCACTCATTTTTACTCAAGTACAATTATAATGTGGTACTAGGTCTGGATCTCGCGTATGAAAAAAAAGTTGATTAATAGCAAGCTGAAAATTTGTTAATAGGTTAAGGGTGTCTAGTCGGACAAACTTTGATATATGGGAACACTGGAACAGGGGAAGTTTTAATAGTGGAACAGGTTAACAATTTGGAAAGGTCAGACCACGAAAACGTCACATGTATTTTGTCCGACAGAAGTTCCAATTGATTTGCTACCCTTTCATTAAACTCTCATGCAAAAATCAGGCTGCTATTTATCACCAAATGGACATTATAATGAGTGGAACATGTAGAACATGTCAAATGACAGGAATTATGACAGGTTATAAACAGCAGTCTAATTTTTTTGCATGAGAGTTTAATGAAAGGGTAACAAATCAATTGGAAGTTCTGTCGGACAAAATACATGTGACGTTTTCGTGGTCTGACCGTTAAAAATTTATAACCTGTTCCACAATTAAAACTTCCCCTGTTCCAGTGTTCCCATATATCAAAGTTTGTCCGACTAGACACCCTTAAGCTATTAACAAATTTTCAGCTTGCTATTAATCAACTTTTTTTTAATACGTGGGATCCAGACCTATACGTAAACATGTGAATTCATAAATCACAAGCACATTGACAACTTAGTTCCATCAAGATTGGTGTAATGCAGACACGGCTGACTCTACGCTTTGTAGTAGATACTTCAGGTCAGTAGGTACTTCTGTTGTGTAGTATGTTCTTGTCAACAAAAGCACCTACTTTTATGTAAAAGAAAATGCTACAAAGTAGATACTATTTGCCGAAGTAATAGCATCTACTACGTTTTATGCATTCGACCCAATGTGTATATCTGCTGTTAAAACAAGGTAAGTATTCACTATTATTTACTATTCTTGTTGGGAAACAGGGAAAATTTACTTTATTTGACAATTAAGTTTATTTTAATTAAGTTTATTTAAATGATAAAAAAGGGCCGATATATGTATATTATCAAATTTTTCCAACGTTTATAATTTTTTATTGAAATGATGTTAGAAATTAATATAATACAACAAACATTCAATTTAGTACCTCCAGCCTAAAATATGAATAGAAATGCCTTCTTTAAATGTAAACAAACCTTAAGGGTTGAAAAATAATAAAATTTGCAGTGATCTAGGACGCTGGCCTATAATGGGTTTTAATGAATGTTGTATATTATCTAAATAATAAATCTTTGTTTATCTTATAAAAAAATTCAAAGCAAATGGTATTTGGCAAAAAAAGTTTATGATAAAATATTTAAACAAAATAATTAGTCAGTTTGCAATATACCTAAACATAGTTAATTGTATGTTTGTATAGTACTCGTACATTAAAAGCTAACACAAATTAAACAAAAAAAAAACAATGAAACCACACATTGAAATTACATATAATGGTCCAATACAAAAAGTTATTCAACTATTTATTAGCTTAAATACATTGAAATCTTGCACCAAAACATAATAAATTTTAAACGTAATTCAAAATTAATTTTGCGTAATGCTCACAATTCTATTAGATGGAACAAATCTTCTTTTTTTAATTAAGCGTCCTTCTCTATGAAAAAAAAAAAAGAATGTAGTAGAGACCTCAGACTAAATCTTAGAAAACGAGTACTAAAGTGTTACGTATTTTCTGTTCGTATCGTGTGGAGACTTGGACTCTTAAAAAACAATGTCTCAATAGATTAGAAGCATGTGGACATATCGAAGAATGCTGAGAATCTCCTGGACAGACGGAATAACTGATGAAGGAGTATTAGGAAGAATAGAGAACAGCACGGAGATACTGCATTCCATCAAAATAAGAAAACAACAACTTTTTAACTCCTAAATATGCACTCCTAGAATTAATAATGCAGGGAAAAAATCAAGAAAGACAGTAGTAGAAAAATGTCCTGGCTGAGAAACCTTAGAGAATGGTTTGGATGCAGCTCAACTGAACTCTTTCGGGCTGTAGTGTCAAAAGTTAGAATGGCAATTATGACTGTCAACTTTCGTCGTGGAGATGGCACGTAAAGAAGAAGGAAACCCACCAACTTTTATTTGCTTATCTCAACCGGTTTTAGAGCAATAAATAAATCTTCAGTTTGTATGAAAAGTTTCAACACCCCGTATCTCGGAAACGAAGCATTTGCGGACATACGTTTATAGAACAAACTGTCATTATTTTTTCATATGTAATTTTTTTTTATTTAAAATTATTTTGCAATCTGTTGAGTGTCAACAATAAACAAAAGTAATTACATTGACTAAGGACAAGAAAGATTTTACCCACTGGCAAAATCAAAGTACAATTTTTATAAAGTTGTTTACAAAATAATTACATTTCATAACTACTAACTCATTAGTTTAAAACTTTACTCTAAATGGTAAGTCCAATGGTTTGAACCTCTTTAACCTGCGCTGTTCTTGGGAATTGTCTAGGAGGTTAAGTGCAAACTGGTTTTTATGATCCTCCAACTTGGCAATGTAAGCAGCGCTACGTTTTGTGATGACTTCTTGTACCGTATCAGTTTTAAGGTCTCGATGAATAATTCTGTTGTTGATGTATCAAGGTGCATTAGTGATGGTTCTGAGGGTTTTTGATTGGAAGCGTTGGATGATTTCGATGTTGGAGTGACTGGCTGTTCCCCATAGTTCCAACCCATATGTCCAGATTGGCATAAGTATTGCCTTATAGAGCAGCAATTTATTATCCAGAGATAGTCTTGATGAACGGCCCATTAACCAATACATATTTCTGAATTGGAGACCTAGTTGCTTTCTCTTGGTCCAGATATGTTTCCTCCATATGAGACTTCTGTCCAAATGAATACCAAGATATTTTACCTCGTTGGCTGATGGTAATTGGTGATTGTTTAAAGTTACAGGAGGACAAGTTCCTCTTCGTGTTGTAAATGTAACTTGAATAGATTTTCCTTCATTCACTTATAATTTTCCATTCCAAAAACCAAATTTGTACTCTGTCTAGATACGCTTGAAGGATATGCGAGGCATAAATAGGGTCTGTGTGTGAGGCTAGGATTGCAGTATCGTCGGCAAATGTTCCTAGCATCATTTCTTCTGTAAGTGGTCTCTCCTCTAGTGGTTCCTGAAGAGGTGGAGGTATATCTGCGGTAAACAAGAGATACAAGGTAGGTCCCAGCACGCTACCCTGTGGTACGCCAGCTTTGATAGAATAGAGTTTGGAAATTGCATCTTGGTATTTAATAAAGTAACACCTACCTGACAAATATGACTCAAGAAGAATGTAAAAGCTGTGCGGTAATGTCTTTTTAGCTTGTGTAGGAGGCCTTCATGCCATACCTTGTCAAATGCCTGCCTAACGTAAAGAAATGCCGCTGAACAGTATCTTTTGGCCTCAAAATTAGCATTTATATGTTTTACCACTCTGTGAACTTGTTGGATTGTTGAGTGATGGGATCGAAATCCAAACTGGTGGTCTGGAATTAGATTTTTGATCCAGGGTTCGAGTTTTTTTACTAATAGTTTTTCGAAAACTTTAGACGTGATTGGCAAGAGGCTGATTGGCCTGTACGATGTAGTTTCTTCTTGAGGTTTCCCCGGTTTTAGAATGGTTATTATCTGAGACACTTTCCATTGATCAGGAAAGTAACCTAAGTTTAATATGGCATTGAATATAAGCGTTATAAGTTTTATGCATTTGATAGGTAATTCTTTCAATACTTTTCCACTGATCAAATCGTACCCTGGAGATTTTTTATCGTTTAAATTATTAATAGCCAAGATGACTTCGGACGATTTAAATTTCGGAATAGGCAAACTCATTTGATATGGACTTTGAAGAAATGAGAATACGTCTACTTCCACAGGTGAATTCACTTGATTGGGAGTAAATACTTCGGAAAAATACTCTGCAAAACAACTTGCTTTCTCTTGTGCACTACGAGCCCATTCTCTGTCCGATTTTCTAATTGGAGGTGACGGTTTCTGGGGTTGTTTCAGTTTTCTCGTTGCTTTCCATAGCGAATAATCAGTATCTTTAGTGGAATCTAAATTTTCCAAGTAGTACTGAAGTGATTGGTTTTTGAGATCTTCGAAGAGCTTTTTTAATTCCCTTGATGCACTATTGAATCTACGCTTATCAGCAGGATCTCTGGTCTGTTGCCATCTTTTCCTCAGTCTTCTCTTTAGCAAAATTTTTTCTTTGACAACTTGTGGGCAGTCATTTATTATGCATTTATTTTGTATTGTTGGTGTTGCTTGCCAGGCAGCTGATTGGATATTTGTAGTTAGTTGTTCCACAGCAAGAAAAATGTCCTCTTTGGTTTTTAGTGGAATGTCTAGAGACACCTTGTTCTCCAGGATAGATCTGATTTCATATGTAATTACCCAATAAAGTTTTTCATACTTATTCAGAAACACCCTGTATATTAACGAACACCTCTACTGCTATTTTGGGCATTATACACCGGTACATATTTTGAGATAAAACGGCAACGACGGAACTTCATTTTTATTGTTCGTGCAGGAAGATAATGTTGCCAGCGGTTCTAAACCTACCTCAGTAGAAAAGGTAATTGAACGGTTGTCATAGGGAAGTTTAAAGCCATCGTTATTCAGACTATTCCTTATCGGCTCGTTCCAGACAATCTAAACCACTACACGTAAGGCTAACAAGCCAAAAGTTATCCCGAAGCGACATTTATCGCTAATTATCTTCCTCTTCTTCTACAGCACTACAGCCCAAATTGAGCCTTGGCCTCCTTTATTTTTTGCCTCCACCCTTATTTGTACATGGTTGCTCTTCGCCATACACGGACTCCTAAAAGGGCTCCTGCGTCGCTGCTTACTGTGTCTCCCAGTGCTTTCTTGGCTTTCCAACCGGCCACCTTCCCAGCATTTTTGCGTTCAGTGTTCTTTTTGGTAGCATAGCCTTTCCCATTCTTATCACATGTCCGGCCCATTGCAATCTTTGTATTCTAATGAAGTCTGACAGGGGTTTTTTCTTATAAAGATGATAAAGCTCGTTGTTATATCGAATTCTGAAGATTTCGTTTCCTCTCATAGGTCCTAATATTCTCCTCAGTACTTTCCTTTCGAATGTGTCGAGTTTGTTTTTGGATGTTTCTTTCAGAACTCATGCTTCACTGTCATAACATGCTATTAGTCGAATTAAAGGGTTTATAGATTCTCATCTTTGTATTTCGGTGGAAACACAAAAATACTTTTAGACCGAAATATATCGGAGAGGGCAAAAAAGCTCTGTTTGCCTGCGTTATTCTCTTCCGTATTTCTTCATCTTCTGATCCGTCGCCATAGATTTCTACTCTCAGGTACAAGGGCGCCCCCAGGGAGGGGCCAGGTGGGGCCATCGCCCCCCCTGAGAATTTGGCGAAAGCGTGTAAAAAATATTTAGCTCTCTCTTACTTTATATTATAAAATAAATTCCATATTAATCATAATCGCTCACGAGATATGCCAGTTTAAATGTATTTTTTCTCAATCCCTTATCCCTTCTGACTGAGACGCATATGTTTGGATGGAACCGCATCGTTTTCGGTGCGCATGCCGCATGCACTGATGATGTCCGGTCTAGGCTATCCAGTTGAGAAATGAAATAGGTGGGCTGAACGGCCGATCTGATACGTCTAGTAGTACGGTAGTGCTCACAATTTATATACTGTTATTCATAGAACTTATATTAACGTGTTAAAAGTGTTTTTTGTGCAACGTGTAAGTATTATATAATATACTTTATTTCTCACTTGACCTTAAATAAAATAGGCTTATTTTTACGAGGTAGTTATCTATTGTGTGTAAAGGTAAAAATACTTTTTTATGAATTAAAATAACATCATTTGCGTATATGAAGTACAATTACAATATTTATTTCAAAAATTGTGCTTGAAGTAATAACATTTTTTATAAGTACCCTTCCTACTTTAAGAAAATAAGTTATTCCTGTATCGCAGTTGAGATATTCAACTGTGCAAGGTAGGTATTTTAATCTACAAATTTTAATTAACTTAGATGAATTTTTTACTTCTCTAAAAGATTTTAAAAATATTTTTCAATGCAACTAAATTATCCATTTGGTCTTATTCTGTCCATTTATCGGCCTACTCCCCGGTTAAATGCGTTAATTTATTTGACACCTAACACTTAGCTGATTGAATGCATCAATTTAATTAGCCTACTGTATTTGTAGAAAAATGGACATAAGGAAGTTCTTTAACAAGCCAAACAAGCGGCTGAAAATTGATGATGGATCTGACATACCGAACAGTACCGAAAACAGTAGTATAGTATGCAGTCAAAATGATTTAGCTGTAGCAGGGTCATCTAGCTTGGAGTCAGCTGTATCCGCCTCTCAAAGAGAAACTAACGTTGTAACGGCCACCGCATCGGATAATTTTGCGATTGTTGAAGACAGTTTAAATTTGGATGTTGGGAACTACCTTGATACTAATAAAATTTGTAGCTTGAACGATCGCTTGAAATTTACTTTGTTAACAAACCCATGGAAGCCAGATAAATGTTACAATTTCAAGTATGATATTGACGATGGCAAACGACCATTTATCCATGAATGGTTAAATACGTACCCCTGGTTAGCTTATTCAAAAGAAGTTAAAGGTGGGCTATGCAAGTTGTGTGTACTGTTTAGGCCCCGCGTAACCCATGGTAGTTATCAAAGCGGCTTTATAAATCGCCCATTCACCAATTTCAGAAAGTTTCATGAAAATGCGAAATCGCATATGAACTCTGAATGGCACAGACAAGCATCTGAAAACTCAAGTAACTTTATATCTGTCATGAAAAATGAAAAGAAAAATGTTGAATGTCTTGCAAATTATGGTTTGGCCAAGCAAATTGAATCGAACAGAGCGAAACTAAAATCCATTGTTTCTTCAATTTTGTTTAGTGCACTACATGACTTACCATTAAGAGGTCATACCAATGAGGATGCTGTGTTCAATAACCTTTTACATTTTAGGAAAGAAGCTGGTGATTCTGTTTTAGAAGACCATCTGAAAAATGCGCCGAAAAATGCAATGTACATTTCCCATAGGACACAAAATGATTTATGTGCAACGGTTTTAAGAGACGAGTTAGTTACAAAAATCAATGATAATGAAATATTTTCCATTTTAGCAGACGAAACAATGGACATTACTGGTACAGAGCAACTCTCTCTGGGCGTGAGATATTTTGATAAAAGTTAAAATTGCATCAGAGAAGACTTCCTTGGTTTCACCCCATTAAAAAGTTTAGATGCTGAACATATAGCAAATGCTATTACTTTAACATTAACAAATTGGGGCTTGAACTTGGAAAATGCAGTTGGCCAAGGATATGATGGTTGTAGTACAATGGCTGGGGAAATAACTGGAGTACATAAAAGAATAACTGAGAAATACCCAAAAGCTCTATATTTTCATTGCGCCAGTCATCGGCTAAATTTAGTAGTCAATGATTTAAATGACATACCACAAATCAGGAATACAACTGGCACAGTTAAAGAGGTTATAACATTTTTCCGGCAGAATGGCCAAAGAAGGGCAATAGTGGGAATTCTTCAAAAACTATGTGAAACCAGATGGACCGAAAAATATAAAGCAATTCGAAAGTTTAGTGAGCAGTTTGTTAGCATCGCTGAAGCACTTCAGACTCTATCGACTGAAGGTAACCGTGACACAAGGCAGAAAGCTTTCCAGCTTCATTGCGCAGTTACAAATACAGCATTTGTGATATGTCTACATGTGATTGCCAAATACTCTGCCAAGTTAGAAATCGTTACGCAAATGTTACAAGATGTCAGTGTAGATATTTTGAAGATATCAAAACACATTCAGAAGGTTACTGAGCTATTCAGTTCAGACCGACAAAATGGAGAAAAAGAGTTTGATAACATTATGGCAAATGTTGAAACAACAGCAAACAAGCTTGGAATCGAGCTCACATGTCCTCCTGTTGCTGCGAGACAGGTTCACAGACCAAATCACTCTACCCAGACTATCAACGAATACTATAGAAAGTCCATTTTCTTGCCTTATTTGGATTCTTTGGTTCAATCGTTGAAAGATAGGTTTTCAGATAGAAACAAACCATCATTTGAAATTTTCAATCTGCACCCTAAAATCATGAAAGATCTTTCTAAGGAAGATTTTGAAAAGTCTATTAACAATATAAACAGCACGTATTGTGAATTGTTAGACAACTTTAAGGAGCAATCAATTCTGTGGTTCGACCTTTGGAAAAACACGGAGATAGATGCCAAAGCCTTGGAAAAACTGAACTTAATAGAGGTTCTTGAGTATGAGCATGCCTGCTTTTTGCCGTCAGTAGCAAAAGCCATCCAAATAGCTCTTTGTCTGCCACCAACAACTTGCACCATCGAGCGATCATTCAGGTAACTAACTATAATTTTATTACGTTATATTCTTATCCATGTGTTTCAGTTCTTCTAAAACTTACATTACAATATAACAACCTCGATACTTTTTTACAGCACTCTCAAACGTGTGGAGACCTGGATAAGGAATACGATGTCGAACAATCGTCTAAGTGGGCTATGCCTGTTATCTGTACACAGAAGAAAAGTAAAAGAAAATAAAGAAAACTTCATGCAGAAAGTAATTGATTTATTTGCGATGGACACCAGAAGAATTCAATTATTATTTAAGTAACATTTTACTGACACTAACCGTGTTGCGTTTTAAACAGCAAAACAATTTTTCTTGTATTTTTTGTTTCAATACCCTTTGCCCCCCTGAGGAAATATCCTGTGGGCGCCCTTGCTCAGGTATGTAAAGTTTCCAAGCGTTTCAATGGCATCTTCATGTAAAAAGTTTTGTGGGACTATATTTCTTCTCGTCTGTATCATTATTTTTGTTTTTTTCTGTGCTAATTTCCAGACCTAGCCATTTCGTTTGCGATTTTAACTCTGCGCATGATTCCTGTGCCCCTGTTGATATTCTACTCATAATATTAATATAATCGGCATAAGCTTCCAGTTAAACCGTTCTGTTGGACAGTAGGTTTCCTCGTCCAGTTTGCATTTACCTAACCGCATACTCCAGTGCCAGGTTAAACAATGTTGGGACCAGCCCATCTCACTGCGTCAGTCCCTGCGAGATTTTGAAAAAGTCTGTCCGTTGGTTTTGTATTTGTACACATTCCTGAGCTTCATCCATTGTGGCTTTAATGAGTCTAATTAGCTTGTATGGTATTGCAAGTTCAGCCAATATATAGTATAGTCTCTTCCTTTTGACTGAGCCGTATGCTTGTTTCGAGTCTACAAACCGTTGTGAACATCAATGTCGTATTTCCATGATTTGCTCAAGATCTGCTTGGCTGTAAATATTTTATCCAGTGTCAATCTTCCCCATCGGAAGCCCGTCTGTTACTCTCCAATAATCTTTGTTATCTTCTCCAATAATCTTAATTATCTTTAATAATCCTTTTGTATCTTGAAAACGGAATTTTATTTATTAAGAGAACCCCAATTATTTTTCAGTTTTTTACCTATCCTAGAGACGTGTTACCTTTTTTGAAACGTCCTGTACACCTCTACTCTTATTTTGGGAACTATACACCGGTTCATATTTTGAGATAAAACGGTAACGACGGAACTTCATTTTTATTGTTCCTGCAGGAAGATAATGTTGCCAGCAGTTCTAAACCTACCGCGGTAGAAAAGGTAATTGAACGGTTGTTATAGGGAAGTTTAAAGCCATCGTTATTCAGACTATTCCTTATCGGCTCGTTCCAGACAATCTAAACCACTACACGTAAGGCTAACAAGCCAAAAGTTATCCCGGAGCGACATGTATCGCTAATCAATAACACAAATTCCGATACGTTAACTAAATGAGCCTTTCCAAAGCATTCCAATAAACGCTAACGTTATCTATTAGCAAGCTAATGTTGTGTATTTCAATTGTAGCTCATTGAAAATAAACTGTTTTGGTAATTTTTTTAGTCAGTGATGAACTTTTATCCGACAATGATGAATTTTAAGAGCGTATGCGCAAATATTTTACGGCTATCCCTACTTTTTCTTTCTTTACACGACACATTACTTGTATCTAGTAAAATTCTCACAGGTATGGAGATGTAAACATTATACACCAGGGAAATAAGGCAAAAATATACCATGTTCGGGACATTTGAGCAGCCAGGTTGCAAATGGGTTTTTTGGGTACTATATACCTAATACAATACATTATAAATACAAAAATGCCCGTCACAGTTCGGACGAGAATTTTAGTTATTAACAAATAAGTGTCAAAAATGGCAGTTTTTTCGTTTAAATCGCCACAGGTAAAAATACGGTAATTAAATATCTTATTTATAGTATCCTTCTTTTAGTAGATAAGCAAAGGTTTAAAATGGCAGTTTTTGAATTTTTGTCCTATCATTTGTTGCTTCGGAAATTTCAAAATAAAACTAAAATTTCGAAAATAAAAAATTTGCTATAACATTTGCGAAAATGACCTTAAGACTTTCATATTGCGAAAAGTTGAGTCAAATCGTCCATATAAGGCACAAAAAATTTTAGGACGATTCGTCAATTAGTTTAAATTTTATTCAATTTGTTTATCACAAAGAGCTTTTTTTACAATGTTATTGTTCAGAAAATAATAATGATATAGCAATTCCGTGGAAATGACATGAAAAAAGAATAGTTGTGTTTTCAGCGAAATTAAAAAAATCAATAAAACGTCATTTTTATCATTCAGAAAACATTTTACAAAGAAGAGTTATTTTTGGCTTATAAACAATTTGAATAACTTTGTTAATATTGACTGTAGACTAAAACTACTTTGGGATTTAAAAAGCTGATATTTAGACACGAATTAAAAAAAAAACTTTTCACCTAGGTTAATTACGGTCAAAGTTATCTACTTTTTATATTTAATTCACAGCTACTTTGTTTATAGCAAGTAAGCAATCTAACTAGCGCCATTTTGAAATTCAAGGTATATAGTTTATGTGTAAAAGTTTGACTAAACTTTGAACTTCAACAGAGTGGATAATAAAGCTTTAAAAATGACGTCCTAACGAAATCCAGGATATGAAAAATAGTTTACGACCGATTCTAAGACCTACCCAATATACATACCTATACAGGGTGTAACAAAAATACAGGTCATAAATTAAATCACATATTCTGGGACCGAAAATAGTTCGAATGAACCTAACTTACCTTAGTACAAATATGCACATAAAAAAAGTTATAGCCCTTTGAAGTTACAAAATGAAAATCGATTTTTTCGAATATATCGAAAACTATTAGAGATTTTTTATTGAAAATAGATATGTGGCATTCTTACGGCAGGAGCATCTTAAAGAAAAATTATAGTGAAATTTGTGCTCCCCATAAAAATTTTATGGGGGTTTTGTTCCTTTAAACCCCCCCAAACTTTTCTGTACGTTCCAATTAAATTATTATTGTGGTACCATTAGTTAAATTCAATATTTTTAAAACTTTTTTGGCTCCTAGTATTTTTTCGATAAGGCAGTTTTTATCGAGATGCGGCTTCTTTTTTAATATGTTTACATAAAAATTTTATGTGGGTTTTGTTCCTTTAAACCCCCCAAATGTTTGTGTACGCTCCAATTAAACTATTACTGCGATACCATTAGTTAAACAAAATGTTTTTAAAACTTTTTTGCCTCTTTGTATTTTTTCAAGAAGGCAACTTTTATCGAGATATGGCTTCTTTTTTAATACGGTTCAAAATATACCTAAAAATGTAAATCATACATAAATCATATTTTTTACCAAGTCTCCATAATCGTACTTAACCATATACAAATATGTGGTGGATTTGACAAATATTTAAAATATCTCGATAAAAACTGAATTTTCGAAAAAGTACTAAGAGCCAAAAAAGTTTTAAAAATACTGTGTTCAAGTAATGGTACTACAATAACAATTTATTTGGAACGTACACAAAAGTTTGGGGGGGTTTAAAGGAACTAAACCCCCATAAAATTTTTATAGGGTGTCCAAATTTCACTATAATTTTTTGTTAAGATGCTACTGTCATAAAAATGCCATATGTCCATTTTCAATTAAAAATCTTTAATAGTTTTCGATATATTGGAAAAAATCGATTTTCATTTTGTAACTTCAAAGGGTTGTAACTTTTTTTATATTCACATTTGTACTAAGGTAAGTTAGGTTCAATCAAACTATTTTTGGTCCCAGAATATGTGATTAAATTTATGACCTGTATTTTCGTTATACCCTATATAATTTCATAAAAATCGGTAAAGTGGTCTTGGAGGAGTATGACAACTAACACTGTGACAGGAGAATTTTATAGATGTAAATATATAGATGGCTGTTAAAAAATAGGAGTTGGTGATAGAAAAGTAAATATTAAGGGTTGTATGTATTTTTTAATTCTACACCGTATAAAATTAAGGTAGACAATTTTGTCCAAAAAAAATTAAAAAGAAATGGCAAAGGGGCAACCCCTCTTATAATTTTTGGGTATGAAAAATAGATTAAAACCTATTCTCGGTCCTACAGGATATACGTGAACTATTTTATAAAAATCGGTCAACCCGTTTCGGAGGAGTATGGTAGCTAACACTGTTATAGGAGATTTTATGTATACAGAAGTAACTGTGAATTAAATAATAAAAGTGGCTAACTTTGACCACAATTAACCTAGGCGAAAGGGTTTTTTTAAATTCTTATAAAAATACCTATAAAATACCATCTTTTCAAATCCCAAAGTAGATTTACTCTACAGTCAATATCAACAAAACTATTCAAATTGTTTGTAAGGCAAAAATCTACTCTACTTTAGTAACATGTTTTTGGAATGATAAAAATGACTTTTTATTGATTTTTTTTAAATACTTTGAAAATATAAGTATTCTCCTTTCATGTGGTTTTCACAGAATTGCTGTATCATTATTATTTTCTGAACAATAACATTGCAAAAAAGCTCTTTGGGATAAACAAATTGAATCAAATTTAAACCAATTAACGAATCGTCTTGAAATTTTTTGGGCATGATATGTACTGATTGTCTTAACTTTTCGTGCAATATCAAAGTCCTAAGACCATTTGCGCAAAAGTTATAGCAAATTTTTTATTTTAGTCGAATTTTAGTCTTATTTAGTTCGAAATTTTAGTCTTATTTTGCAATTAGCGAAGTAGCAAATGATCGGAAAAAAATTCAAAAACAGCCATTTTAACCTTTGCGTATCTACTAAAAGGTGGATACTCCAAATTAGACATTTAATTACCCTATTTTTACCTGTAGCGATTTAAACGAAAAAACTGTCATTTTTGACCCTTATTTGTTAATAACTAAAATTCTCGTCCGAACTGTGACGGGCATTTTTGTATTTATAATGTATTAGGTATATAGTATCCAAGAAACCCATTTGCAACCTGGCTGCTCAAGTGTCCCGACAAAAATCTTATTTCTTTGGACTATTAGTTGACAGTGGCATGTCATCATTAACATAGAGTTGGCTATTTTGTTCAGTTTTTAAATGTTCTTGGATAACCGTTACTTATAGAATCGCTGTAATTATTAATTCACTTAATTAATAGGATTATTTTTCACTATCTATTCAGTAATTACAATAATGAATTTCTATACTATCCAATAAAAACTAATTCTCAATTAGTTGAGAGGTGAATTATATTGATAGTAACTGGAATAAATAACTGACACAAATTGGTCTAACCTTCCGCGTTTGAATCGGTGTCAAACTGTTATTTCAGCATCCCCGCCTCTTCAGACAACTCGGGCAGACGCAAATTCAAATTCTAAAGTCCCAACTAATGTGTCCAGAATATTTCCCACTTCAGTGGTTAGCGTTCAGAGGCACCATCTACTTTTATGGCCATGAACGAAAACGATTAAATAAAAATATTATGAAACGTGTTATCTTGTGGTATGTTTAAGTTAAATGTTATGTTTATACGAAATTAGCCACAGTTTGGTAATAATGACAGTTACACTTTTACATAATTAAATAAAATCCGTTTTCTGTCCTATGGTCTATCGAAATGTACATACATTAAATGTAGATTAAAACTTTTAGCAATAGATAAAAATAAACCTAGAATAATTCTACGTGTATCATAAAAAATATAGACAGAGAGAGAGAAAGAGAGAAAGAGAGAAATAGAGAAAGAGAGAAATAGAGAAAGAAAGAGAGAGAAAGAGAGAGAGACACAGAGAGAGAGAGAGAGGGGGAGGGAGAGAGAGAAAGACAGAGAGTAATTTTATCAGTTTTTTTTTAATTAATATAATTACATAAGTCCATCGAAAACTCATTGGACGAAACGTAGATGATTGGATTATACGGGTCCATATAAGACTCAAAAAAATTGTCAGATATTATAGTAGTACCAGCTATCTAAAAGACTCATTAATATTCAACTCAGAGGGAGGTCTGAAATTAAATAAACAAGGAATTATTTCATGAAACAGGTAGATCTCTTATTTATGGAACTCCACACCTCGAATAATACTGTGAAATTCAGCAATATCACTATGCTGAGCTGAATATTATTATGACTTTCAGATAGCTAGTACTATTCTGAAGAGGTAATGCGAGAAACTCTGGAAGATGAAACAGTCGGCATAAGAGTAAATGGAGTCTTAGTTACTAACATCAGATATGCAGATGATACAGTAATAATAGCCGATAGTTTACAAGACCTGCAAAGACTCATGAGTAAAATAGTAAGGTGTAGTAGGGAGTACGGACTCTCTCTCAATATCAAAAAGACGAAGATTATGAAAATTAGTAAAAACAACCATAATACTAACGAAATCTTGATAGTAGAGGGCCAGCAGATCGAATGAGTAAAAAAGTACACTTACCTAGGAACACTTATAACAGAAAATGATGACTACACTACAGAAATAAAAGTCAGAATCGAAAAAGCACGTTCTAATTTTATAAAAATGAAAAAGATCCTATGTAGCAAAGACATAACATTAGCTCTCAAAGTATGCCTAACAAAATGTTACGTCTACAGTGTACTATATTATGGAGTGGAATCATGGACGTTAAATGTATAGACAATGAGACGACTTAAAGCCTTTGAAATATGGACCTATAGAAGATTATGAGGCTTTCCTGGGTAGATAGAGTTACGAACAATGAAATACTGAGAAGAATAGGTAAAGAGAAGGAAGTTGAACTTACAATTAAAGAAAGAAAGCTACAGTATCTCGGACATGTGATGCGGGGCGAGAAGTATGGCATCCTATGACTCATAATGCAAGGAAAGATAGATGGCAAACGAAGCATCGAAAAAAGACGAATTTTATGGCTGAAGAACCTGAGAGAATGGTTTGGATGTAGCTCAAAACAACTATTTAGAGCTACTGCCTTAAAAATTGAAATAGCTATGATGATTGCCAACCTCCGTAGCGGAGATGGCACCTGAAGAAGAAGAAGAAGTACTATAGGGTAAGAATAGAACAAGTGGGTCGCGGTGGAGGTGGAGGTGGAAGTCACGGTCTATGTCGATATCGATGTAAAACAAACACATTGTAGTGAATGGAAGAGAACAGAGCAGGTAAGTCGCGATGGAGGTTTCGCGCGATGCCATCCAGGAGGTTAACATCGATGCTTTTGAAAATAAAATGAGTTTGTTTCACATGGATGTCTACTGCGCGGCCTTCAAGGATGCTTCCCTGTGATTGGTCTGTTCGAATCCAAGTTGTCATTACCTGCGCTATCTGAGTTGATACTTTTTATATAACCACTTTTTTGTATTCAGTTTATTTTTGAATTTCTAAAGTACTTAAATTCACTAAATTTTTGAAATATGAAGCAGGATCTGATTATTTACAGCTGACATTTCATCACTGTCATCGCTCGACTGACACAACATCGCAAAATCACACTCTTTTTGTCATTCAAATTGCATTAAACTACTTCACTTGATAGTGGTTCTAGCTCGACTGACAGCGCACGTGACCTCTTTGCTATGTGCTGTCGACATCGACCGTGACTTGACTAGTAGCATCCACCGAGACCTACACCTCCACCTCGACCTACACCTCCACCTCGACCCACTTGTTCTGTTCTTACCCTAAGAGGGGCTTGGCAATAAATCAAAATAAAACAAAATACCTACCTTCAGAACTTTACTGGAATCAGACTGCATATATGAAAATTGACGGAGATGAAACAGATCACATAAAAATACTACGTGGAGTTAGACAGCGATGTATCCAATCGACGTTGATATTTAATATGTACTCAGAGAGAATTTTTCACGACGCTCCATACGCAGTAGACGAAGGCATCCTTCTAAATACAGAAAGAGTAAACACTATTATATATGCCGACGACACCTTGGTGGCAGCAGATAGTGTAGCGGTACTTCAGAGGCTAATGGACAGAATCAACGAGTACAGTCAACAGTACGGACTAAACATTAATTCCCAAAAAAACAAAACAAATGATTATCAGCAAGGAGAATAAAAAACGGGTCTCATCTATTTTTCTGTATTTCTACCTGAGAACTATTATATATGAGCAGTGGAGCAATGTCCAGGAAATAATGTGCCGCATAGGAAAGGCAAGAAAGGTCTTTAACAGAATGAGCGCCATCTTCGAAAGCCACAACATGTACCTAGATACAAAAATGAGACATTTGAGATGTTATGTTTTCTTTGTATTATTGTACGGAGCGGAGAGTCCATGTGGTAAGACCGCTCCCGTCTGATAAAATTTCTGATTCGGTTTCTTTGTGAATTTCTATTCAAAAATGTCTCCTTTAAACAAATCTGAAGAGTGCCGGGCGGAATTTTTGGGCAGAAATTGTTTAAACAATATTTTTAAATACATACAAAAGATCACCTTTTTTGACCCTAAAATTTTTTTTTTTTGATTTTTTGGGTTATTCTAAACAAGAAAGGTATCTTGCGATTTTTCTCAAAAATTGGTAGTTTTCGAGTTCATGCTGAGTTCAAGGTGAGTTTTCAAGGCTTAAAAACTCATATTTAAGTTAGTATTTTTGAGGTTGCCAAGTACTTAAATTGTAGTTTAAACATTCATTTTCAAAATTATAAAGAGTGATCGGGTCTTACCCTAATTTAGACCGTCGCAAGGTGATACAGTAGCGATCAACAGGTAGCCAAAACGCGTTCCAAAATTGCGGCTGTAATTTTGAATATTTTGTAGAGATATTTGGCACACGTATTCGTAATATAATAAAGACTGGCGGCAGAGAGCCCAATTTGAAAAATATATTAATATGTGGAAATTACTCTGTAATTAAATAAAATACTAAAAAAACGAGCCTGTACTGCCATTAAGAAGAACAAAAAAATACACTTTCTTCAAATAAACTTTTTTATCCGATGTCTAGATTTTGTGTCATTTTGGAACTACTAATGAAATAAAAAATTTTAGTAGTTCCAAAATGACAAAAATTCTAGGCATCGGATAAAAAAATTTATTTGAAGAAAGTGTATTTTTTTGTTCTTCTTAATGGCGGTACAGGCTCGTTTTTTTAATATTGTATTTAATTACAGAGTAATTTCCACATATTAATATATTTTTCAAAATTACAGCCGCAATCTTGGAACGCGTTTTCGCTACCTGTTGATCGCTACTGTTTCCTCTTAAATATGTGTGTGTTAAATATAGCTAAATGCTTATTTTCGCATTTTCCAGATTTTAAATCGCCTATAACTCGAAAACTATCAATTTTTGAGAAAAATCAAAAGATACCTTTTTTGTTTAGAATGGCCCAAGAAACCTAAAAAATACTTTTCGGGTCAAAAAACGGGATCTTTAGTATTTGGTTGAAAAGACTGTTTTTCTACAACCGTGTTAAAAATGCAATTTTTAGCACTCCATACGAGCGTTAAAAATGCTACTTTAAGGCACTAGTGCTTTAAAAATTTTAAGGCACTGCAGATCTTATTGACCGTATAGGCAAGTTTGATGTAATGTCAAAAAAATATAAACATGGAATTTCAGTCAAGTCCAAGTAAAAGTTTTTGTAGATATTGTCCTGTAATTACGTTTGTAGAAAAAATATTGTATGAGATGCGTGTTAAAAAGTACAAGGCACTTGTTAAAAGTTTTAAAGCACTCCTATGAATTGTGTGTATGTGTGTGTGTGTGTGTGTGTGTGTGTGTGTGTGTGTGTGTGTGTGTGTGTGTGTGTGTGTGTGTGTGTGTGTGTGTGTGTGTGTGTGTGTGTGTGTGTGTGTGTGTGTGTGTGTGTGTGTGTGTGTGTGTGTGTGTGTGTGTGTGTGTGTGTGTGTGTGTGTGTGTGTGTGTGTGTGTGTGTGTGTGTGTGTGTGTGTGTGTGTGTGTGTGTGTGTGTGTGTGTGTGTGTGTGTGTGTGTGTGTGTGTGTGTGTGTGTGTGTGTGTGTGTGTGTGTGTGTGTGTGTGTGTGTGTGTGTGTGTGTGTGTGTGTGTGTGTGTGTGTGTGTGTGTGTGTGTGTGTGTGTGTGTGTGTGTGTGTGTGTGTGTGTGTGTGTGTGTGTGTGTGTGTGTGTGTGTGTGTGTGTGTGTGTGTGTGTGTGTGTGTGTGTGTGTGTGTGTGTGTGTGTGTGTGTGTGTGTGTGTGTGTGTGTGTGTGTGTGTGTGTGTGTGTGTGTGTGTGTGTGTGTGTGTGTGTGTGTGTGTGTGTGTGTGTGTGTGTGTGTGTGTGTGTGTGTGTGTGTGTGTGTGTGTGTGTGTGTGTGTGTGTGTGTGTGTGTGTGTGTGTGTGTGTGTGTGTGTGTGTGTGTGTGTGTGTGTGTGTGTGTGTGTGTGTGTGTGTGTGTGTGTGTGTGTGTGTGTGTGTGTGTGTGTGTGTGTGTGTGTGTGTGTGTGTGTGTGTGTGTGTGTGTGTGTGTGTGTGTGTGTGTGTGTGTGTGTGTGTGTGTGTGTGTGTGTGTGTGTGTGTGTGTGTGTGTGTGTGTGTGTGTGTGTGTGTGTGTGTGTGTGTGTGTGTGTGTGTGTGTGTGTGTGTGTGTGTGTGTGTGTGTGTGTGTGTGTGTGTGTGTGTGTGTGTGTGTGTGTGTGTGTGTGTGTGTGTGTGTGTGTGTGTGTGTGTGTGTGTGTGTGTGTGTGTGTGTGTGTGTGTGTGTGTGTGTGTGTGTGTGTGTGTGTGTGTGTGTGTGTGTGTGTGTGTGTGTGTGTGTGTGTGTGTGTGTGTGTGTGTGTGTGTGTGTGTGTGTGTGTGTGTGTGTGTGTGTGTGTGTGTGTGTGTGTGTGTGTGTGTGTGTGTGTGTGTGTGTGTGTGTGTGTGTGTGTGTGTGTGTGTGTGTGTGTGTGTGTGTGTGTGTGTGTGTGTGTGTGTGTGTGTGTGTGTGTGTGTGTGTGTGTGTGTGTGTGTGTGTGTGTGTGTGTGTGTGTGTGTCCTGTGTAAGCACTCTATATTGTTCGAAGCTCTAAAAGACATAGGCTTGGACGGCAGAGATGTTCGAATAATTGCAAATTTATATTGGAATCAAACAACATCAGATTTAGTGGATGGTGTGGAATCACAGGCTCTTAATATTAAAAGAGGAGTACGGCAGGGATGCCTCTTGTCACCACTGCTTTTCAACGTTTACTCCGAAAGAATTTTCAGAAAAGCTCTTTCTGAAAAACAAGAAGGAATACTTGTGAACGGTGAAGTCATCAATAATTTGCGATATGCGGACGATACAGAACTCCTAGCTTCTAGTAAAGAAGATCTGCAAACACTACTTGATAGTGTCGTTGAGAGTTGTAGGGAGGCAGGTCTGGATCTGAACATACCGAAAACCAAAATACTCGTAATAAGTAAACAGAAGCATATAAAACCGTCTATATATGTAAATAATACCAAACTTGAGCAAGTTGATAAAATTGTTTACCTTGGAGAGCAACTAAATTCTAACGCAGAAAGTCACGGCGAAATTAGATCTAGGATAGAGCAGGCTAGAGCCGCTTTTAGAATGATGTCCAAGGTGCTATGTAACAAAGACCTAAAATTGGCATTGAGAATTCGCCTACTTCGCTGCTACGTGTTCTCGGTCTTACTTTATGGTGTCGAGTCCTGGACTGTGAATAAAATCGATCTAAATCGCCTTGAGGCTTTCGAAATGTGGTGCTATAGAAGAATTTTAAAAGTTTCCTGGGTGGAGTAGATTCGAAACTCCACAATACTAGAACGTCTCAGCAAGACTACTGAGATCATAAAAAGCATCAAGGAGAGAAAGCTGGAGTACTTCGGACATGTAATGAGAGGTCCCAAATATAGGTTGCTACAAAATATTATGCAAGGAAAAATAGCAAGCAAACGCAGTCCAGGACGAAGAAGAACCTCATGGTTGAAGAACTTGCGAGATTGGTATGGTGTTAATGCAAGCATGCTATTTAGGGTGCCAGTGAATAAAATTAAGATAGGTGTGATGGTAACCAACTTTCTGAAAGGACATGGTACATGAAGAAGATTTCACATGCGTGCCTTAAACGTGTACTTTTAACACTTATATCATAAATAACTACTAACCAAATTCTGCCCAAGTTTCTGCTATTAGTATTGTGTCATTGGCGTATCTAATTTCACATATGGGTAGGCCATTTATTTTTATGCCTGCCAGTTCATCTTAATTATAATGCTCTTTTGAACTTTTTTTCTGAGTATGCATTAAACAGTAATGGCGACAAGACACATCCCTGTCTAACACCTCTTTCGATTTTTATTTTATTGGTGTTTAAATCATTTATTCTTATGACAGCTTCTTGTTCATATTACAGAATAATTATTATTCTTATATCCCGTGTGTCGATGTTTTTTGTTATCAGTAGTTTTATTAACGGATTATGTTTCACCGTATCGAATGCCTTATAATCTATTATAATCTAGGAAGCAGACATAGATGTCCTGCTTTACATCTAAACATCTCTGTATTAGCACATTTACTGCAAATAATGCTTCTCTGGTTCCTTCAGCATTTCTAAATGCGAACTGAGTTTGTCCAGTGTCTTGTTCTAACTTTTTGTATATTCTACGATGAATAATCTTTAGAAATACATACTTTGAGTATGTGGCACATTAGACTGATGGTACGGTGTTCGCAACATTGTCTGGCGTTTCTCTTTTTCGATATAGTCACGAATGTTGATAGAAGCCATTCTTTAGGTAATATACCTGTTCTGTATATGATATCAAATAATTCGACAATTACATGTATATTGCAGTCGGCTATAAGTTGCAATATTTATGTCGGTATTTCGTCCGGTCCTACAGCGTTCCCAGTTTTCAGTTCTTTAATTGTGTGTTTTACTTCACTTTCTGTTATTTCTGGTCCAGTCTCTTCAACGAAATATTGGTTATCTATTGTGTCTCGGTTGTCGTTAAACAGCTGTTCTATATAGTTTGTCCATACCATCAATTTGTTTTCTGTGTCCATTACTATATCTCCTTTTTCATCAACTAGTATATTTTGTTTGTATTCTGGTTTTCTAGTTAATTCTTTTATTTTCCTGGGTACATTAAAGGTGTCATGTTTATGTTGTAAGTTTCTATTTCATCACATTTTTCTTTTAAACAATTTTCTTTTGCTTTGCGAATTTGTCGCCGTATTTCTCTGAACACCGTAACCTTTGAATTTTTAAACTAAAAGTATTATTAATAGATTTTGAGGTGCATCTGTATAATTAATACATTTACTCAAAATAGGATTCGAAACGTTACTAAATAATAATTTGTTCCCCATCAGAGAATAGACAAACCGCTATTTCTATCGTTAAGGATAAGTTTACCAATGAATTGCTGCAGTCAACATTATCTATTTGCACTTTATTACTTTTGCAAGTGTCAGAAATCAAAACCACTAGTTCTCGACTTCACAAATTCAAAGTTTCTATCGTACAATCAATTTGCGATTCTATCAACTTGCCATTGATTCCAACTGGAACTGAATTAGTCTGTCGGATTCTAATTCTAGACCGCATTAGGCCAGTACGTAAACAACATAATTGATTGTATTAGTAAAACGTCAATGGACCAGCAGTTTCTATATTATGCACATAATAATTGTCCCTCTGTTAATTTGGTCAATGAAAACTCTTCATTATAAAGTAAAAGTAATAATTAAAAAACAATATTTAATCCCAGTTAATAAAAAAAACTTAAATTAGTTACAAATATACAGGATCAAAGTACAGTGGAACCTCGATAACTCGGATTAATCGGGACTGCGGCCGATCCAGGTTATCGAAAAACCGGGTTAGCCGGAGAATATAGTAAAAATTAATAATATACGATATACTCACAGATAAACTCCGTTATAATTAAAATAACATGAAATATATGTATGCACAGTACCTACACATCTAATACGAGTATTAAAAACACGCAAACACAAACCTAAGCAAACGGAAACGAACAATACAAGACTGTACTACACACAATACAGTCACAATCGGAACTATGTTATGAACAGTGAAAACTAAGACCATTGTTTAAAAAATAATTTTTTAAATAGTCTTTTAGTCTTTTTTAAACAATGCTAAGACAGTTTGAAACAAATAAAGGAATAACAGGTGCCTGTTGTATCCGATAAATCCGAGACAATGACCGTCGCTCTGCCACCGCCGCCGTGTGCCGTGAGTCATTTTTACTATGGTGTACAGAGTTCAAATTACACAAATACACATTATCTCTCAAATATTATATTAGATACTATCCCTTGCAAGATAATTCGGATGTAATTCCCCAGATTAAGAGACTATGCCGATATCAAGCACAAAATAATCTGGGGAATTTCATCCGAATTATCTTGCAACGGATAGTACATTTTTATTGTTGAAATGTTTGTCTGATGAAAATTGGTCCGGGTTAACCGGACTTCCGGGTTATCGGGGGCCGACTTATCGGGGTTCCACTGTATTGGTTTTATTTTTAAACCTTTATGAGTCGGTATAACGAATTACGAATGCCGAGGTGCTAAGAAGGCTACAAAAGGATTGCGAGGTCCTCAAAGATCATCAAAAGAAAGAACATCAAAACAAGAAAGCTGAAATATTTGGGCCACATTACTAGAGGTGCGAAATATGAGATATTACGGCTAATAATGCAGGGCAAAATTAAGGGGAAAAGATCCGTAGGTAGAAGAAGAATTTCCTGGCTGAGAAACTTAAGAGAGTGGTATAGTTGCAGCTCAGTAGATCTTTTCAGAGCCGTCGCCAATAAGGTACGGGTAGCTATGTTGATAGCCAAACTCCGATAGGAGAGGTAGGCCAGGAACTGAAGCTTTTCACCTCGCAATTTTTACAGAATGGATCGATTTGCTTGAAAATTTGAGAATAAGTAGTGGATAGTCCAAGGATCAAAATCTATAATATGATTCCGAAAGGCGCTTTTACCATGGGAGTGGTTGCCAGCTTGGGGGTGGAAATTTTTTATTATATTTTCACCGCAAAGTTGATAAAAACATTCATTCTAAGCAAAAAATGTTCTATACATTTTTTTGATAAAATTAATAGTCTTCGATTTATTCACTATCGAAAGTGTTCGATCATCAATTTTTTTTCGATATACTTACTCATTTACGATTCACTCAATTTTTACCGTGTTTTTCAAACCAAGTTCTTGGAAATTAAATAACCTACAATTTTATATTTAAACATTTTTTCGTATCTCCGATGCAAATCTTTCTATTCTGAAGAAAATGGCCTTTTTTACCAAACTACAAAAATTCGTTATTCGCTTTTAACTTCAGTTTTTTTAAAACTAATCATTCTATGCCAGCCAAACTTTTAGAATCTATTAATAATACATAAATAAATAATAATGAATAAGGCAAATGACTAAAAACACCGCTAACTTACATTATTATGCTTCCAATTGGATTTCTCCTTTTTTTTTTCAAAAAGATATATTGATTCTTTAACTTAAACTTATTTATTTTTTATCTTATAAAGTTTGCTAAAAAATAATTTTGTAGGTTTTTGAAAGATCTATAAGTCTATTGGTATTAAATCTCTTCAGAATCCTCAGTCGCAAAAAGAGGTGAATTTGAAAGGATTGGTAAAGATCGTTTTTGCATGTTAATAGCTCATTCAATTTTTTGCCGTAGAAAAAATTTTTGCAAACCAGGTTCTTGGGAATTAAATAAGCTACAATTTCATATTTAAACATTTTTTTGTATAATTGATGGATTCGACCGTTACTTGATGGAAGTTCATTTTATCTAACAATAAAACACTGAAAACGTTTGTTTTCTATACTTCCACAAAATTTATTACAACTCTGCCGAAACAGCTGTAGTCACTTAGTTGTAATAAATTTTGTGGAAGTATAGAAAACAAACGTTTTCAGTGTTTTATTGTTAGATTTTTTTGTATCTCTGATGCTAATCTTACTACTCTGAAGAAAAGGCCATTTTTTCCAAACTACAAAAATTCGTTATTCATTTTCACTTCATTTTTTTTTAAGTAATTATTCTAAGCCAGTCAAACTTCTAGAATCTATTAATAATACATGAATAAAAAAGACCAAATAAGGTCAATGACTAATTTTAATTAGGGTGGTGATTAGGGGGTTGCTTGCGATCACTTTTTCGCTGAAAAAATAGGGACTGGCATTCTTTTCATTATAAGTCACTTAATTTTTGAACTAGGGACTTTTTTTTAACTGAAGATAGATATTTTTAAGTGCTTTAAATTAGTTTAAACAAGTTGTCCCCGAAAAATGCATAGTTTTCCCGTCTTTTGACTTCGAAAAAAACAACGGTGTTGTTTATTTTTTTAAAAGGTACATTTTTGATAAATAAAGTTGTTTTGATAAAACGAAAACTTTTGGAGTTATTAGCAGAAAACCTATTAAAAACATTGATTTTTCGATATAAAACTAATACTTTCGATGGCGAATATATCGAAAACTATAAATTTTATCAAAAAAATGTATGGAACGTTTTTTGCTTAGAATAAAAGTTTTTACCAACTTTTGTAATTAAAATATAAGAAAAAATTTGCACCCCCGAGATGGGGTAGTGACCACCCCCATAGTAAAAGCGCCTTTTGGCATAATATAGATTTTGATCCTTGGACTATCCACTACTTATTCTCAAATTTCAAGCAAATTGATCCTTTCTGTAAAAATTGCGAGGTTTTTTCCTATTTTAAGCTTCATTACTTTTACTAAGGGAACTACAAGAAGAAGAAGAGTCGGTATTCGGTCTGAAGTTTATTAATGTCCCTATTTATTGCTATTTATTTCTTATGTTTCACAAATTTGCCTTCTGTATTCTCTATTGTTGTATCAGCATCCTATGGTCAGATACTTTTGTTAAGTTTTCTTTTTTCTTTTATTTGGTTTTCAATCTTTGTTGTCTAATAACATGGTTTTTTGTTTTTATAATTTATCTGGTTATTTTCCCTTCCAATAGCTTTTTCTGGTATTCCGTGTATTTGAGATTTCATGTTTTCATATCGCTCTTCTTTTGTTCATCATCATCCAGCCTGAAAAGTCCACTGTTGAACATAGGCATCTTGTTCGTGTTTCTGACCCGTCTCTCTTGAGTCGCTCTCTGCTATTTGCGTAGATCTGCTTTTTATTGTTATTTATAAGCTTATTTAGCTTTCTTAAATCGTCAGTTCATCGTTTATCGTATTGGTGGTCGACTGACGCTTCTCTCAGTGGCGGTTCTAGCCCAAAAAAATTGGGGGGCAAGGGCAACCGGTGAATAAACAAGGTAACGTGCCTTTTTAACGAAGATTATAGTACAAATGTCTTGTAAAAACAGGGGGCAGCTGCCCCCTGGCTTCTCTTGTCTTTCTTGGTCTCCATTCAATAACCACTTTCTCCAGCGCACATCTGTCACTCTAGCTCTGTATTTAGATGACGTTAGTCACCTTGATTCTTCTCCCAATCTCTAAATTTTTTATTTTGTCTCGCAGAGTTATTCCTAACATGGATATTTCCATTGTTCTCTGTGTCTCTCAGTTTGGTAGCTGATTCTTTTCTTAAGGTAAATGTTTCTGCTCCATATTTCAACACTAGGAGATGCATTGATCAAATTATTTTCTCTTGAGGCATGTGGGCAGCTCACTTTTAAAACTTTCTCCCAGTTTTCCATATGCTGCCAACCGAAAACCAATTATTCTTCTCTTCAGTTCATGGATGTGATTATCCCTGATAATTAAAATTGCATGTCTTTTTTTATATTCTTCTACCAATTTCTTGCCTACCTATAATAATGTTCTAGTTGGATACCACATTTTCCATTTTTTTAGTTTTCGCGATGTTTATATTTAAAGCTACATTTTATGTAGCTACAAAGAGTTCATTTGCCATCTATTTTTCTATTCCTGGATTTCTCTATTCTGATTATGTTATCGACGGAACGTAAGTTGTTTAGATATTCTCCATTTATGTTTATTCCTTTTGTCAGCCAATCCAAATTCCTAAAGGCATGTTCCAGACCGTATTCAAAGGTTTAGGAAACATTGGGTCTTCTTTTCAACTACCCACTCTATTTTTATATGATCACTATTAGTATCTAATTTGACAGTGATTGTTGCCTGTAGTATTATCGTCATGTACAGTCCTGTAGTATTATATGATTGTATAATTTTGTATACCTATATTCTAGCCTGCATTCTTTAAGCGCCTGTAGTATTTCGCTTAGCTGAACTGTGTTAAAGGCTTTGTGAAAATCAATAAAAATTAGCATTAGAGGTTGATTGTATCACACTATTTTCTTTATTACGGTTTTATATTTTTAGGTGGTCTTTAAGTTAGTTCCCAACACAAAACATTCCAGGAATGTACTATCAAAGTTCTATTAATGTTTGAATGTCCTGGATATTCAAGGAACATTCGGTGAACATCTGAATAAATTAGGGGTGGAATGTTGCCACAAGACATTCTATGAACATTCTACCAATGTCCTATATTTTAAGAGAGGCCATTTACCATTCAATTCGCGTTCATTTTCAAATTGGTCGCGGGTGTATCTATTTATTAGGCAATCCAAACAACGTGATTTCTGGTTGGCATACAAAAAGTTACAGAGGGTATATTTGTAATATCTATTTTTCATTGTTTATCGTCGTATTTGGTCTATTTTGGATTCATTTGGATTTCGTTTGCTGTATTTTGTGAACTTTATAAATTGTACCACAATGCAAAGTGATTATTTAAGGAAATTATTATTGGAAACTCGAGATGTTGGAGAAAGGTAGGGGAAACAATTTTTATTTGCTGTTCATTTTTCCCTGATATTTATTAATATTGATGAATTTTGTAAGCAATAACATTATTTCTTTTATTGTTTTAGATATTTATTGAAGCTGAAAATAATTGGGGATTTAGATCCATATACAATTCAGTCAGAATTGGATTTTACAGTAAAGTGTATTCCATCAAATTACTATTATAGATATTTATGCATATCTGGTAAAGTCTCACAGTTACTACTCTAAGCAACAGATGAAAGCATACAAAAGCCTTCAGGCACATAAATATTTTACAGCTGGATTTGTTTTTAAAGTTAGAAGTCACGAGCAACAACTTCATAAGTACCTACAGGAATATTGAGGTAATCCAAACTAGAAGATTGAAGAGGACAAAGCCTTTTGAACTAGTTTGAGTCATAGGTGATAGTGAAAAGCAGATCATAGTGCTTGTGTGCCTGTTAATAGTGCACGATCTTGTTAGATTAGATAAGAGACATTATGGGGTAAGCTCTGCATTTTAAGAAACAGTAGTAATTTAGGTTAAATAAAAGAGGTTAAATTAATAGAGGTTGCTCATTGGTTAGTTATGACCAGCTTGTAGGTAACTGTAATGTACAAGTCAATACAATGAATCATCATCGTAGTGATGATTTTGGAAAAAAATATATGACAAGGTTTTGTGCAATAAAATGTTTATATTTATCAAGGATGTATTATTTGGTATGGCCACATATAATTTTGGTATATCGACAATACCTCCTATCTGCTTTTTCATGAATTTTGTAGGAGACGAAAAACCATTTTTAGGGTCATCTCTTGTTTTCACATGTAAATTTTGACATGTTTTTTAGTAAATAGATAGTTGAATTTACTACAAAACATGTCAAAAAATATCATTTGAAAATATTAGGTGACTGTAAAAAAAGTTTTTAGTCTCTCTTACAAAACTCATGAAAAAACAAATCGGAGGTATTATGTCACATCAGCGACTATATCCAGGAAATGTATAAAAAATATACTGTGAATGTCCAAAGAACATTCGTAGACATTCATGGAATGTTCCAACAAGACATTCGAGGAATGTTTAAAATGCTGACAGAGGATTTTACTGGGACATTCTTGTGCTTTTCAGGACATTTCAGGAATGTTTTCAATATCCTGTGTGTACATTCTAGGAGCACACATGGAATGTTTGGTGTTAGTTGGGTAGTTAGGTTAGTTTTAATTTATATAGAAAAAAGATCGGCTCGTTGTTTAGTTTATCTGTAGGGTCCTCCTTTAATTTTATGTTTTCATCATCATTACAATTTATTTTTATTAGATTCTTGTGACATATATTAATTTTAAAAATCTATGATCGTACAACCTGCAAGGTATACCCCAAGAAATTAACAAAAATGAAAATGAAGAGTTAAAATTGTCGGAAATGTCATTTTTGTAATGACCAGCAATTACTTTCTCAGAAAACCAATCAAATATCTTTTCTTTGGCTTCTCGTAAGTTTTACTCGTGATCGAGTTCCAATCGCTAATACAATAGACGACTTTCTGTATTGAAGTTTTAGTGTTACTTTTTCGAGAGTTGCGACACAACATCGTTTTTATCTGTATGGTCAAACTTCAATAACAAACTCCAATATTTACTTAATTGGTTGAAGGAAGTGGAGGAAGTGTTTCGTTTATGTTTCTTTACAAGTTGGCTTCACGCTTTTTAAATACGAAAAAAAATACCGGGATAAGATAGATATTTTTTCATTATCTTTTCTTTTTAATAGGAGAAGTTCCTCATGAATAAGTTTCAAAAAAAATTAATTTTTTACATTATTTCAATTCCTTTTACATTCAAAAATGACTTCCTAAAATATTTAGAAAAGAAATTCACACTACCACCAATAAATGTTTTAGATATATAACTTTAATACAATTTATTTCATTTAAAAAAATACCACCACATATCAAAATTCAATAACAAATAATATGACAAAATATTTGATATCAACATTTAATTAAAAACGACAAGTACAAATGGTTATATTATAATTAACAATGTAATAGGTCAAAAATGATAATATACAAATCATGATTACACTAATAAATCTATTTCCATGGTTACATATACAGCGGACTATGATAAACTTACATATTTATACCATTTCGTATGTATAACACCTTCTTCTTAATGTGCTCTCTCCTTAATGGAGGTTGGCTATCATAATTACACACTATTCTAATTATTATAATATTTTAGTCTTCTTCTTCTTCAACCTATGTTCGTCCACTGCTGGACATAGGACTCTTCCATTTGCTGCCATCGATTTCTACTCTTGGCAATTCTCATCCACTGCTTGCCCGCGACTTGTTTAATATCATCTGGCCACCTCTTCTGCGGCCTGCCTACTCCTCTCCTATTCTCTCTTGGTATCTAGTTTGTTAATCTCTGTGTCCATTTTTTGGGATTATCTCGGGCAACATGCCCGGAACATTGCCACTTGAGCATTGCTATACGTTCTGCGACATCAGTAATCTTTGTTCTTCCACGAATGTCGATATTTAGAATCCTGAATCTCAAACTAATCCCTAGAATGGCCCTCTCCATCGCTCTGTGGGTTATACTGAGCTGCTCTAAGGTTTTCTTTGTAAAGGTTTTGGCCTTTAGTCCATATGTAGTTACAGGCAAGATTTGTCATAAACTCTACGTTTTAGACACATTGTATATCTATATTCTTCAAAATAATACTTAGCTAACCGAAAGCTACCCAAGACAATTAAATGCGTCTTTTTATTTCGGCTATTTTGTTTTCTTTGCTAATTTTAATGATAGGTATGTCCAAGATATACAGGGTGAGTTTTTAGTGCGGGATCGGTCGATAATTCCATAACGGTATAGAATATCGAAAAAAGTTATTTAGAAAAAATGTAGGCAATGACATTCTCCACGCTTGGAATATATGTTCATTTCTACAGGGTGATCAATAACAGCGTGGTATATCAAACATATAATTTTTTAAATGGGACACCCTATATATTTTTTCATATTTATATTCCCCTCATAATTCTTGTTCGTATAATATAGGGTTTTGCATTACTATACAGAGTATTCAACAAGTTATGACCATTTTTATTTCGAAATCCCTATGAGTTTAACACCCTGTATATAAAGAAATAATTCATAGAGAATAATTTGTTTCAGGTAGTCAGATAAACAATATACTGTAGTTTTTAAATTAAGTCCAATTGAAATCATTGACGAATGTTTGTATACAGGGTGAACTACAAAACCAAATTACGATTTTCTCTATTTTTTTAAATGGATCAACCCATATTTAATTTTTCAAAAATATTGTACTTATTATACTCTTTCATTTTTATATAGCAATCCCTATATCTAAACTTATTACTTTCGGAGATATTTTTAGTTTTCTTCAACTTTCGGGAATACATTCAATTTTTCTAGTAGAAATAAATTGGTATTGAATGATAATTAAGCAAAATTATTTTTATTCAATAAATAACTAACACAAAATATAAACCATAGAAATATGCAATGAATGTATCAATAAATGTGATATTAAGGAATGATCATATTTCCCTAATATACAAGAATCATACAATTCCTACAAAAAATATGTACAATGTGTATAATAAAATTACAAGATTATTTTTATTTAATAAACAACTCACACAAAACGTAAATCAAAACAATATAAAACTAATTTAATAGTTTTTAGATTATTATATCAACAGCATTCCAAGCCAAGAAGTTTTTAGTAACACATTCCTAATTGCAGATTGTGACCCGCAGTTATTAATAATATAATTTTCATATTAAATTTCATTAATATGCATCAAGAAATCCCTACTTTGTTAACACTCAAACTAGGTGATCTATAAATGTTTAAGGTGATATTGTTAGAGATTATGTGATTGGTCCACATTTTTTGACGGTTGAGGTTTTTATACGACGGTGCTCCAGTTCTTCCAAAATTGATTTTTTTCAAGTGGGGCTATATAAAAAACCTTGTATACCAGAAGCATCCAACAACGCTTGATGATATGAAAAATAGAATAAAAGAAGATTTTAATAATATTGACTTACAAAAATGTTAGAAATGTGGCGCGGTGATTTGAATATCGGTTACAAAATTGCATAGACGTTGAAAGTGGTCATTTTCAACATTTACTTTAGACTTATATCCTTAACATCACATTAATTGGTACATTCATTAAATTTTGTTATGGTTTATTACTTTTTTTGTTAGTTATTTATTGAATGAAAATATTTGTTATATTATTACATAATACTTATTTGTTAAGTTATTTATATTTTATAAGAATTGAATGTATGTATTCCCGGCAAATGAAGAAAACTAAAAATATCTCAGAAACTAATAAGTTTAGGTATAGGAGATGCTATATAAAAATGAAAGAGTATCATAAATACAATATTTCAAAAAAAAAATAAAATATAGGATGATCTATTAAAAAAAAATTGAGAAAATCCTAATTTTGTTTTGTAGTTTAAAAGTGCTTATAAAAATGAATGTTCTACTAAAAAATTCTTGGCTTAGAATGCTGTTGATATACTAATCTAAAAATTGTTACATCAGTTGTATATTGTTTTGATTTGTTTCATGTAAGTGATTTATTGAATAAAAATAATCTTGTTATATTATTATATACAATACAAAGTTTTTTAGGGAAATATGATAATTTCTTAATATCACATTTATTGGTATATTCACTGCATATTGCTATGGTTTATATTTTGTGTTAGTTATTTATCTAATAAAAATAATTTTGTTTAATTATCACTCAATACTAACTTATTTCTACTAGAAAAATTGAATGTATTCCCGAAATTTGAAGAAAACTAAAAATATCTCGGAAAGTAATCAGTTTAGATATAGGGAATGCTATAAAAAATGAAAGAGTATATTAAATACAATAATGTTGAAAAATAAAATATAGGGTGATCCATTTAAAAAAATAGAGAAAATCGTAATTTGGTTTTGTAGTTCACCCTGTATACAAATATTCGTCAATGATGTGAGTTGGACTTAATTTAAAAACTACAGTATATTGTTTATCTTATTACATAAAACAAATTATTGTCTACGAATTACTTCTTTATATACAGGGTGTTAATCTCATAGTGATTTCGAAATAAAAATGGTCATAACTTGTTAAATACTCTGTATAGTAATGCAAAACCATATATTATATGAACAAGAATTATGAGGGGAATATAAATATGGAAAAATATATAGGGTGTCCCATTTAAAAAATTATATGTTTGATATACCACGCAGTTACTGATCACCCTGTAGAAATGGACATATTTTCCAAGCATGGAGAATATCATTGCCTACATTTTTTTTAAATAACTTTTCTCGATATTTTATACCATAATGGAGTTATCGACCGATCCCGCACTAAAAACTCACCCTGTATGTATAGTGGTCTACGTTTTCAAGAGTGACATTGTCAATAATAGGATAAGTTTGTAAATTACGCATTATTATATTCATCATCATCAATGGTGCTACAGCCCTATGAAAGAGCCTCGACCTTCCAGTGCCAACCGTTGCCAGTTTGCTGCGTCTATTTTTCTCCCATCCTCATCTACACCATCCTTCCATCTGAGTTTTGGCCTACCCCTATTTCTACTTCCCACAGGTCGTGATATAAGGATCCTTCTAGGAGGGTTGTTCTGCTGTGATCTTGCTAGATGTTCTGACCATCTTAGTTTTCCTATTCTTATAAGAGATACTACGTCTTTACCACCAAATATATGTTTATATCTGTGGTATACCTCGTAGTTGTACCTCCTCCTCCAAACACCATTTTCACAGATAATACCACCGAATATTCCTCGCATTATTTTATGCATCATCATCATCAGGGCTTTTCATTCCAGGTGGAATGTTTGCCGCACTTACTTAGAGCTCTCAGATTCGCTTATTGCGGTGAATCACTCCGCATTCCACTTGCATGTTGTCAAAGTTTGTTGTATGACTTGGCTTTTGTTACTATTTTCTTCCACTCATTTCGATATGTGCATAGTTCCCTCCAGTTTCTCACTTCCAGAATTTTGATATCTCTCATGACCTGGTCCTCCCATCTCTCTCTGGGTCTTCCTCTTGGTCTTTCAGTTGCCGGTTTCCATCTGTTGATCTTCTTAATCAGTCGGTCGTTTTTCCTTCTTTCTATGTGTCCCAGCCATCTCAGCCTCTGTGATTTAATAAATCTAACTATATCTTCTCCCTTCATTATGTCTTTTAGCTCATGGTTCATTCTTCTTCTCATTTCTCCGTTGTCCATTCTTATCGGGCCCATGATGCGTCTGAGGATTTTCCTTTCGAATATTCTCAATTTTCTTCATCTTTTTCCGTGAGGCACATTGTCTCAGCTGCGTACGTAACTACTGGTCTGATTGCAACTCTGTATATTTTCAGTTTTGTATTTCTGGATAAGTTCTTGTCCTTCATAAGCCTATGATATCTCCAGTATGTTTTGTTGCCTGTTAGTATTCGTTCCGTTACTTCTTCACTTCTCTTGTTTTGGCCATTCACTATTACTCCCAAATATTTAAATTGTTGGACTCTTTCAAAAGTGTAGTTTTCTATTTTGATTTCTCTCATCCTGTTATCTTCTCTTCTAGAGCAGAGTAGATATTTTGTTTTCCCTTCGTTAATTTCTAGACCTCTTTTCCGTGCTTCTTTTGCCAGTATTGTTACTGTTTCTTTTAATCTTTCCTTGTCTCTTCCCATAAGAACTAGATCATCTACATATGCAACTATTTGTGTTGAGGAGTGTGTTCCTTAGTTCCTTTAATTTTGCTGGCCTTGACTGTTCCTTCTAGTGCTATGTTGAATAATGTGGTTGACAGGGAGTCGTCTTGTCGCACTCCTGTTTCTATTGCAATTGATTTTGTGCTACCTTCTTCTGTTGTTACTTTGGCTCGAGCTCCATCCATGGTCATTTTTGTTATTCTGATTAATTTTGCTGGTATATCTTGATTTTTCATTTCAATAAATAATTTATTTCTTCCAATACAGTCAAAGGCTTGTCTGAAGTCTACGAAGAGGATGTGGAGTTCTATGTTGTGTTCGTGGCATTTTTCGATTGTTTGTGTAACTATGTGGATCGCATCTGTAGTGGATCTGCCTTCTCTGAATCCTTGCTGGTAGTCCCCAATTTTTTTCTCTCTGAATTGATTGAGTTTTTGTTTGATGAGGGCCGTTAGAATTTTATATGTTGTACTCAGTAGAGATATTGCTCTATAATTGTTACAGTTTGTTACTTCTCCTTTCTTAAATATTGGTATAATTCTGCCTTCTTTCCAATCCTCGGGCATTTCTTCTGCTTCCCATATTCTAACTATTAGGTTATAGATGCTTGTTAATAACTTTTCCCCTCAGTTTTTAATGAGCTCATTGGGAATTTCATCTGGGCCTGGTGTTCTTTTCTGTTTCATTTTTTGAATGATGGCTAAATATTCATCATGTGTTGGCATCCCTATTACATTATCTCTAATGTCTTCCATTGCGCCTACCTCCTCTTCCGGGCTTTCTTTGCATCTATATAGTTCTGTGAAGTGTGCTTCCCATGATCTATTGTCAATTTTAACTACTGGTTTGCCTTTTCTTTGTTGAGCTTTTAGGTATCCAAATAGTTTGGCGCTGTCTTTACTATTCATTTATAGTTCCTTTAACAGCTCTTCGATCCACAGTTTTTTTTTGTTGACGATGATTGTATGACGATATCTTATTTATTATTTCTCAGTATGTAGCCTATGCATAATATTTGTCTAACTTTCACTGTATTGAAAAGTGAGTTCTTCAGTTGTATGATTTTCTGCCCTCTATTTTCCTGTACCTTATTTTTAGCTTAGGATTTAGGGTGCTACCGATTCAACATACCAAGTACTTGTTAGCTTGTTCTGAAATATAAAAAAATCATTTTTTTTTTCTTAATATTTATTTTCATGATCAATTCATAAACCAGTATCATCGACTTATCTGATACTATTGATATTTACTCCATTCACTTTGACTCCACGCTTGCAATCCTCCAGTGCCTTTAAATAGAAACTCAGAATAAATATTAAATTCAAAGGAGCGACAAAACATCATTGTCTAAATTTCTAAATTATACCTACTTGGTGGCAGTACGTACAAGTTTTTTAGTAGCTTGATGTCCTTCCCATCTAAACCGACTTCTGTCAAACATTCTAATATTAGGTCATGTCTCTATCAAATATTTTTTAGAAGCCCATAAAGCACAAAAATATATATTTCTGTGGGTCGCAGCATTTTTGGCCAGAACTAGTAAACCGAACAAGACTTCCATCTTCCTCATGCCGGCATTGAATTCAAACTGATCGTCTCCGATGATTGTTTCGAACTTTTTAGTGAGTAGGGTATGTGTATATACGACTTCTAATAGGCCTTTTAGTGCATTACTCATTAGGCTTATTAGACGAAACTTACTGCAGTATTGTAGATTTGGCTTTTTGGGCAGTGAGATGAGTATTAATTCTAGCCATTTTTTTGGCCTCTGGATACAGATATTATGGCATTCGCGATAAAGGTAGCACACGCTCAGTGACCAATGGCGAGTCAAATACATACGCTTTGACAGTTCTCAATATGTAAACAAACCGTCAAACTAACAAACTACTTAATTTATTTGTGTTACAAATTTAATAAATTTGAATATATTTTTTGTTGTGAATGATCATAGAAAAAATCGTGTATACAACTTGCATTTAATTATCATTATGAAGCTCGTACTCTATATGAAACTCGCCGTTAGGCGGCTCGTTTCGTATCCCTCATACTCGTTTCATAATGACCATCATTAAATGCTCGTTGCATAATATACTATTATAATTTTGGTTATCACAATTTCTGGTCCATCATGGTTATTGTCCAATCTTTATCTTTCTCTTGTATAGTGTTATTATATTATATTATATTATATTATATTATATTATATTATTTTATATTATATTACAAAATATTAGAATAAAATAATTTTAAAACAATATTTTTTACGGGTTTCCCGCATGTTATATTAGTCCAGAAAGCCACTGCGCATCCGCTAGGAAAAATATTCTAATTCGGATTGTTTGCACAATCTTACTCAAAAAGGACTCCTTTTAACAAATTTGCATGTTGCCAGGACCAAAAGGTGGTCAAAAATTTTTTAAACGTTTTTTTTTGTTTTTTTCCTAAAATTATTTTTTTTGCATGGAAAAAAGTTTTTTTAGGTTTTTTGGATCATTCCAAACAGAAAAGGTCTTTAGTAACTTTTCTCTAAAAATGATAGTTTTTGACATATAAGCGAATAAAAATTGAAAAATTGCGAAATTGGCCATTTTTAACCCTCAAAAAGTATGTGAAAAACTGAAAATTTGAATGTTGCCAAGGTAGGTAGATATTCTTTAAACATCGATTGATGAAATCCCGAAAAGTTTTTTGCAATACAGTATTCAAAACTCCTATTTTTTAATTGCTAATCAAGCGTGCTCGACACTATTTTCCACCGACAGTATGGTGCAAATGAAAGGAATAAATTCGTTATTTCGTAAACCGGCGACTTTAAGGAAAAATCCCGAAACAGGTCGATTTTTATTTTTAAGTTATGATATTGTGGCATATATGGTATACTAGTGACGTCATCCGTCTGGGCGTGATGACGTAATCGATGATTTTTTTAAATGAGAATAGGGATCGTGTGGTAGCTCATTTGAAAGGTTCTTCAATTCTCTATTCAGTAATGTAAACATTTACATAATTATTTATACAGGGTGTCCTTCTACTTCTTTTTTTGTCAAATAATTTAATTTAATAAAATTTTTTTGGACACCCTATATAAATAATTATGTAAATGTTTATATTACTAAATAGAGAATTGAAGAACCTTTCAAATGAGCTAGCACACGACCCCTATTCTCATTAAAAAAAATCATCGATTACGTCATCACGTCCAGATGGATGACGTCACTAGTATATCATATATGCCACAATATCATAACTTAAAAATAAAAATCGACCTGTTTCGGGATTTTTCCTTAAAGTCGCCGGTTTACGCAATAACGAATTTATTCCTTTCATTTGCACTATACTGTCGGTGGAAAATAGTGTCGCGCACGCTTGAATAGCAATTAAAAAACAAAGAAGTTTTGAATATTGTATTGCAAAAACTCTTAGGGATTTGATCAATCGATGTTTAAAGAATATCTGCCTACCTTGGCAACATTCAAATTTTCAGGTTTTCACATAGTTTTTGAGGACTAAAAATGGCCGATTTCGCAATTTTTCAATTTTTATTCGCTTATATGTCAAAAACTATCATTTTTAGAGAAAAGTCACTAAAGACCTTTTCTGTTTGGAATGATCCAAAAAACCTAAAAAAACTTTTTTCCATGCAAAAAAAATCATTTTAGGGAAAAAACAAAAAAAAAAAACGTTTAAAAATTTTTTGACCACCTTTTGGTCCTGGCAACATGCAAATTTGTTAAAAGAAGTCCTTTTTGAGTAAGATTGTGCAAAAAATACGAATTAGAATATTTTCCCTAGCGGATGCGCAGTGGCTTTCTGGACTATATACAAAGTTAAAAGTTTTTAAACAAATTGAAAATCTTTTAATAAGCCTCACTGTATATACCTACTCTCATTACTCAACAAAAAAACGGGCATGTATTTTTTTTCTAAATTTTGTTATGTCCTTCTGCATTCAAGCATATTCTAAATATACATAATTTAGTCCTAACCATATGTGCATAAAAATTAAGAAGAAAGAAGTACTAGTTTGGAACCTGTCAAAATTGAAGTTTCGTCAATATTGACACACATGTGTCAATTTTATTATGTATGATTAATAGTTACATATTTACTAATAAAGTTAAAACCGTATAAATTTATAACTGCATAGAAAGGAGGCAAGCGCGCAGATGCACGAAATACTGCCAAGTAAGTGTTTGATTGTTTTTGCTTTTGTGAACTGGTACAGATTAAAATGTAGTTAAATCTAAAATAATCTGGTGTGTTAGGACGGTATTCTCTACTTTTTACACGAAAAGAAGTAGATTGTGGTACACTCAATGTAAGTTATTTTTAATGACGGTATTCTCTACTTTTACATGAAAAGAAGTGGATTGTGGTACTCTTAATGTAAGTTATTTATTAATATACACATACATAATCTATCTGTTGGAATCGTTATACTATATCTTTTCTCTCTTCTATATTATTCTGGTTATGTCCTTATTGGGCCTTGTATTCCTTTCATTTTTTTTCCAATTATTCTTGGTTGTTCTTTATCTTCTTTCGTAAGCGGTTTCCGCTCCATCTACTATCACCGGTCTATGTAATTGTTGCTCTATATATTTTTGTCTTTATTTGTGTCTTTAAGTAGTCTGTGATATTTTCAACAGACTTCGTTGCCTGCTTATTCCTTTGCTTATTTCTTTCATGTTTGCTGTTCACTAACACTCCCAAGCATTTGAAGCAATAATTGACCCTCTGGAATTTATCACCCATTTTTAATTACTGTAAATTTTCAGTTTAGTATTCTGAGTAAGCTTTGAGGAAGTTGTATTTCCGGTAGGTTCTGTTTCTTGTCAGGATTCCTTCATTGATTACAATGCGTCTATCATTAGTGCCATTAACTGAGACACCAAGATATTTAAAGTGTTCTACCTTTTCAAACTTATTTTCCCCAATCTAACCTTTGTCACATTAAGGGCCGGTTGTTCGAACGCTAATCAACAATGATCACTAACAAATATTTAATTACTCTCACAACTGTCAATGTCAACTTTGGTTGGGTTGCTAAAAACATAATTGATTATAATTATGAGATTAGTTAATAAATTAACATAACAATTACATATTAACATAATTGATTAACTAATTTCATAATTGTAATCAATAATTATGTATTTAGCAACTATAAATTAAAGCCGACATTGACAGTTGTGACAGTAATTAAATATTTGATATTGATCATTTTTGATTAGCGTTCGAACAACCGGCCTTAACTCTATATTTTTTGAGCATATTAAGTAGGTGTTTTGTTTTATTTTGGGTTATTGCCGAATCCCTCTTGTATGTTCCCTTGCACAATTAGCAAATTTTTCCTTTAAACTGTTAAGGTTTCGGCTACGTCACAAGTTGCGACGTCGCTTTTATAATAAGGTACTTGCAGGTACCTTTGATTCGGTAGCTCTTATTCTTCCTTATACAGTGATGAGCGCGCTAATAACCGGCAAAATATCGCAAAAGATGGAAAACATATTAGGTTGTGTGATAAAAAGAAATGAAACTAGCAGAGATGGGAAAGTTAGCGATAAATACCTATTAATTTACATTCTATTTATAGTTTCCCTCCTTTAGACGTATCAGAGGAGTATGTCAACAAAAATTGTCACTGCCAGAGTGGCAGTTGCCAAACTCGTCCGATACGTCTAAAGAAGGGAAACAATAAATAGAATGTAAATTTATACGTTTTTATCGCTAAATTTCCCAGCTCTACTAGTTTTATTTCTTTTTATCTCACAACTTAATATGTTTTCCATCTTTTGCGTTATTTTGCTGGTTATTAGCGCGGTCATCACTTTGGACATAGGCCTCCCCAATTCTTTTCAATTCTTCTCTGTCTGTCGCTACAGTTACCCACCTAGAGCCCACGTGGTTCTTGACATCATCTGCCCATCTCATTTGGGGCCTTGCTCTGCTTCGTTTATATTCCCACGGTCTCCAATTTATGAGAATTTTGTTCCATCGGTCTTCTTTTTTCTTATAGTGTGGCAAATCTCCATTTCAACTTTGCAACTTCTTGTCTAAAATCCCTAACTTTGGTTTTCTCTCTTATCCACTCGTTTCTCTTTTTATCCATTAGTTTTATGTGCAACATTTGCCTTTCCATTGCTCTTTGCGTTTTTATGATCTTGTCAATGTTTGCTTTCGTAAACGTCCACGTTTGGGAACCGTAAGTGAGAACAGGGAGTACGCATTGATTGTATACCTTGGTCTTAAGATGTTGTAGATACCTTTTGTTTTTAAGGATGTAGCTTAGTTTTCCAAAGCCATCACTGTATAGCTACATTAAATAGTGAAGTTGATAGAGAGTCCATCTGTCGTACTCCAGTTGCAATTTCTATATTTTTGGAGATGCAGTCATTGGTTATTGCTGTTGTCGATCCTTATATTGTCATTTTTTAACAGAGATAATGGAAAACAAGTTCAAAAATCGAATGGTATATATTAACAAAAACTGTTCTGGTTTTTTGTTGAAAAGAGGAAAGAAATATTTATGTTCCTCAAACATTTTTGTGTTTATTTAAGACCTGCTTTATTAACCCGCCATTACACGCGCTATGAGGGAATCCCTCACCATATTTGTTTATAACCAATGAAATTGTGTAAACTAATACGATAACCTTAAGCAAACAGGAATGCCTTTAGCATGGTTCATGAGAGGGTATGAAAAAGTTATAGAATATTTCAGGCGGTCAGTGTGCTGTGTGATGTGTGATAGTTGAAAGAAGAGACATCCCTCTTCAAGTGAGGGAATTCCTCACTGCGCGTGCAATCACGGTGAAATCACGTTTCTGTTATCTCAAAGAAACTTTTAGGTTTTTATTTAATATTTAGGTAGGTTTAATTAAAATATTATTGTTTGGATTAGGTCAGGAACAGTGGCACGCCGAGCGGGGGGTTTGGGGTTAAAATCCCACCCAGAGCATATAGAAATATATATAAAAGAAAGTAGGAAAATGTAACTTGTCTTTCACAAATAATACAAAAAACTTTCGGTACCCAAGCAAACCCCCCTCCCCCCAGAGGAAAATTCTAGGTGTGCTACTGGTTAAGAACCCATTTTTAAATTGATCTATTCTAATTGGGAAATAAGCCACAATTTAACTTGAAAAATTGATTTTATTGACGTTTCGAATTCCACCTCGGCCGTCGTTATCAAAATACAAAATATTAATAGTTAATTACATAAATGCCACAAAGAAATAGCTTCAGAACAGTTGTTAATTTTAATTTGTATTTTTAGTAAAATGAATTCGCGTAAAGAACGTTAATTTCTTCAGTGGCTTGCTGAAATTGAAAATTAAGAAAACTTGCTTTTGATCTATATATATTATTTTTACTTTTGCTTTGTTAAATTAATAAAAAAAATTGGTTTACGAAACTTTCTATAATATGTGAGTACAACCCATTTTATATTTATACAGGTTGACATTCATTCTTCCTCGAAATAAGTCGAATTTATGTAGGTGAGGGCGACGCTCATACGCGTGCAACCACGTCATAATAGAAGACGCGTGTAACGGTGGGTTAAGAATATACATAAAAAAGATGTACAGTACAGCCCATCGGCAAGATCGTCGGTAGTGAAACGACCTGATTATGGAGAAAGTAAAAATTCCAATTATGACTCATGTATTTTATCGCAGTATCAAAGCCCATTTAATATCATTAGGACGTTAAGGACTTGCGTTGTTGAAGCGCACTGAATTTACATTTAATTAAGGCAGTATATATCCAGTACGGGAGAGCTTATATCTAGTACGGGAGCGCTTATATCAAGTGCGGAAGCGCTTACATACAGTTTAGTCCATGGCTCTTTACCCGTGTGTTATTAATACCTGGTGAGATCAAACACATACTTCTTATCTAGCATCATTGTCTACCGCGCATGAAACTAAACACAAAACAGCTATCGCCTGTTATTAAGTAAAGACACATGTTATTTTTATGAATACTCTAGACTCAGTTCATCGAAAAGAGATAGGTTGTACAAAATAGACGCTTAGGGACGTTTTAAGATTTTAAGTAAAATTTGTGACCTTTCTTCTTTGTTTACTTGTGACTGTCAGTTTTATGTATTTTTTGCTGTTTTTGTCCCGTTCTTGAATTTAGAAGTTATTTACATTACATAAACAGTTTTTTACAACTAATTTTATATTGTAGTTTGCAATTTTTTGGTAAGTTGTATTTTATTTTGCCATTAATTTACATACAAAGTTAACCTCATTCACACAGATTGCCATAACCACTTTCTGTCACTTGCTGTTGCGTCAACTTTTCCGAATTATTTCGTTTGCTTTAAATAATGACGCACGGGTATAGAAAAATGGACTCAACTGTACAGTATGGGAACGCCTTCATCTAGTACAGGAACGCTTCAGCGTCGTCATTCATCATCATGCATGTACACTCCTGGCGGAGTCATTGGCGCCTATTTGGTCTCTTTCGATTCATTTGTCCAGGAAAATCAGTCCTCGTTAGCATTTTGGTTTTATAATTGGTTATTTGACTTGACGCCTTATACAATATTTCTTCATTCGTTCCTGTTTTTGCTTATGGTTGTCCATTCTCTAACTCCCTTCTTCTTAAGATCCGCAATTATCTGGTTCTCCCATCTTGTTTTCGGTCTTCCTCGTGATCTGTCTGATACTGGTCTCGATTTGGTGATTTCCTTGATTTGATAACTGCTTCTGGATTTCTCCGTTCTATATGTCCCATTCATCTGAGTCTCTGTTCCATGATAAATCTGACCATGTCTTCTCTTTTCAAAAGTCCTCTTACTTCGTATTTCATCAGTTTTCAAAATTCATTATTACCACAGAGCCTGATATTCTCCGAATGATTTTTTTCTCTAGGATCCTCAATATTTCTTCATATTTCTATGTCAAGCATATTACTTCAGCACCATATTACGTGACTACTGGTCTAATCGCTGCTCTGTAAATGTTCTGTTTAGTGTAAGTGAGGAGGTTTTTGTATTTCCAGTAGGTTCTGTTTCGTTCCAGGAATCTTTAATTGATTACTATGCTTCTATCATAAGTTCCATTAACTGTATAACTGTTCCATTAACCTCTTTTATATTAACTGTATTTTTCCTTGGATATATTAGGTATTTTGTTTTATTTTGATTTAGTGCCAAGCCCCCCTTAGGGTAAGAACAGAACAAGTGCGTTGAGGTGGAGGTGTAGGTCGCGGTGGATGCTACTAGTTAAGTCGCGGTCGATGTCGACAGCACATAGCAAGGAGGTCACCTGCGCTGTCAGTCGAGCTAGAATCACTATCAAGTGAAGTAGTTTAATGAAATTTGAATGACAAAAAGACTGTGCTTTTGCGATGTTGTGTCAGTCAAGTGATGATAGTGATGAAATGTCAGCTGTAAATAATCAGATCTTCGATTCACTACAATGTGTTTGTTTTACGTGGATATCGACATCGACCGCGACCTCCAGGAGCACACTAGTTCGCTCCCGAGGTCAAAAAACCCTTTTAATTATGTACTAGTTCGCTCCGAAAACCGTATACTAGTTCGCTCCCATGGTTAAGCGGATGTATTTATCTATTAAGTTCTAGGAAAATTAATATCGGCGAAAATGACACTATGGTTTTTGTATTTGATATAGAAAATATATAAATATTAGTTGTTACTTATACAGAGTTGTTATTTATACACGAGACAGAGGAATTTTTTTTAGAATATATTCACTTAATTTTTGTCTCTATAAGTTGGATCTACAAGAAAAAGCAACAGATTTTTGTATCTATCGGATCATTTTTTTAATCAAAATTTTTATTTTTGATTTGTTTTCACTTCCACGGAATATCTTTTCTAAGAAATATAATGGCCGAAGCGAATTTACCTTTGACCTTTTTCTGGAAGGGTATTAAAATTTGACCGCGGGAGCGAACTAGTATATGCCCCGACCTCCACCTCCACCTCCACCGAGACCCACTTGTTCTGTTCTTACCCTTAGATGCGTTCTTGCACAACTTCGTAAATTCTTTCTGCTAATTAATGCTATGTACAGAACACAAAAAGTTACGACGTCGACTTTATAGTAGGTATAATGATACTTGTACCTACCTTTTATTCGGTAGTCCTTATTGTTCCTTATATAACGACATTAAATAGTAACGTTGATAGAGAGTCGCCCTGTCGAACTCCAGTTGCAATTTCTATATTTTTGGAGATGCCGTCATCTGTTATTAGCTTTGTTCCAACATGAACTTTTGGACGGTCCACGACTATCACCGTCCTGCGCAGTACCATGGAACGTATTATTTCGTTCCCATGGAACCCATAGAACGTTAATTATTTAGTAACGAAACGGTAATCCGACGGTTCTTGGTCGTGTTGGAACAAACCTATTATTGCTGCTGTCGATCCTTCATTGTCATTTTTTAAAACAGATAATAGAAAACAAGTTCAAAAATCGAATAATATATAAAAACTGTTCACGTTTTTTGTTGAAAAGAGGGAAGTAATATTTATGTCCCTCAAACATTGTTGTGTTTATTTAAGACCTGCTTTATTAAGAATATACATAAAAAAGATGTACAGCCCATCGGCAAGATCGTCGGTAGAGAAACGACCTGATTATGGAGAAAGTAAAAATTCCAATTATGACTCATGTACTTTATCGCAGTATCAAAGCCCATTTAATATCATTAGGACGTTAAGGACTTGCGTTGTCGAAGCGCACTGAATTTACATTTAATTAAGGCAGTATATATCCAGTACGGGAGCGCTTATATCTAGTACGGGAACGCTTCAGCGTCGTCCTTATTGCAAGATATTTTATTGCTCTACTATACGCCTCAATTACCCCTGCTTAGAGCTTACGGCAGACTATGCTGGCTTACTTCAAAAATGTTTCCGTTTCCCAAACGAATCTCGTTAAAATGTTGCGATATTTATGATTATTTTAACAAATTTGATAATATTATGCGGAACAGTGATGGATATTTTTAATTTAGAGGATTTATCTTGTGTTATTACGGAAATTACTGGTATGTGCTGAGTATAAAACGTATCTATTTATCACTTTAGTTTGCTGGAAATATGCATCATAGCAAAATAAACAAGAACATTTTATATACAGTCGGAAAAATTAAAGAATACCCATGAACGAACATATAAAACATGCTGTATTTTCCTGTCACCGTGTCACAAAGAAAATTGTCCAGTGCAAGTACATGTAACAATAATTATTACATGTACTTGCGCGGGCCAATTTTTTGTGTGACACGGTGACAGGAAAATAGAGCGTGTTTTATATGTTCGTTCATGGGTATTCTTTCATTTTTCCTACTGTAGGGGAAATTAATGAATTACCTATACAGGGTGTCCCCGAAAATAATGCGTTCCTTAAAGGTATAGGTAGAAGGCACAATGTAGAACAAAAAAGTCTTATAACATTGTTTTCTAAATTCAGCCGTTTGACCAAAAAACGAAAATACATTTTGATATGCAAATTGAAGTCTGACAACAACGCGCTATTCAAAATTTTTAAAAATAGAGAGTCACAATTAAAAATAGTAGGTTTGTAGGTCAATTGTATTTGGTAGGTAAAATAATGTAAATATCAACCACTTCTACAGGGGTCTAGTGTTTACATTTTTTTCATCCAGTCCGTGGTCGTCCCCTCACATCAAACAAACCAAGAATTTGGATATTGACATTGGATATTTTGCATAATTTTTGGTTATCTAGTTTTATTCTACACCAAAAGAATGGGTATTTCTTATTTCTTAACAAATAGGTATTTTGAGTATTAAACAAATATTATATTAGTTACTTTTTAAATGATACAGAACGGGTAGAGGGTGCAATATTTTATGAATTACCCAGAGCATTAAATGGAGAGGCCTATAAATTTCTTTTAAAATATTTTTCAGGTACTTCTTGAAGTGCATTTGCAAATACGACGTGACATGTGGTTTCTTCACGACGCACAGTGGTTCCAAATGCCGAAAACGTGGTAATGAACCTTTAAAAGCTTATATTGTTTATACATTTTGGAATTACTTTCGTTTTTAAGGGTTTTTGGCGTCGCTGATTACGAATCTGGCATTATTTTTTCTGAAAAACAAAATGGCGGATCCAACATGGCGGAAAGAAATTGAAAATATCAATCAAAAGAAAAATTTTTTGTCAAATTTGGTAGGTTAAGGTCGCTGATTGCAAATCTAACATTACTTTTTTTTTAAACAAAATGGCGGATCCAATATGGACGAAAAAATTTCGAAAATTTTATTTTAGTCGCATTTTTGTTTAAAATTTTATATTTTAAGGGACTTTTGAAACTGCTGATTACCAATACATTTTCTTTATGAAGTACAATATTCAGAACCTATTACTGATGTACAACTGCCCATACATACTCAACAATCGCCAGAATCATGTACTATGCGTCATTTCCCACTTTTGTATTCAAACAACTGCCAGCAATGCATAGGCATTTATAGGCAGCTAAACCAAAGTGATTCTGTATCTCCTTACTATATATTTTAAGATTAATAAACATTAGTCGCAAAATTATGCAGAATTTTGTACTTTTGAATGCATCTCTACACAATTTTAATTATTTCAAATATATTTTCACTATTATGCATTAACAAATTTAAGGCATTTAGGGCCGGTTGTTCGAACGCTAATCAACAATGATCACTATCAAATATTTAATTACTGTCACCAACTGTCAATGTCAACTTTGATTGGGTTGCTGAAAACATAATTGATTATAATTATGAGATTAGTTAATCAATTAACATAACAATTATTAACATAATTGATTAACTAATTTCATAATTGTAATCCATAATTATGTTTTCAGCAACCCAAACAAAGTTGACATTGACAGTTGGTGACAGTAATTAAATATTTGATAATGATCATTTTTGATTATCGTTCGAACAACCACTCCTAATTGTTAATAAATGTTGATTTAACTTACATCTTACATTACTACATACTTAAAAAAGAAGAACCTGTTACAGCGATAAAATTGATAAACTACAAAACATTTTACAGCGTTTTCAATATACGCGTTCTTTTTCACTTTCTCTGCTGACCAAAATAACCCCGGACATGGCCCACTTGTTCCTGAGTTGTGAACCAGAATACATCCAGTCTGATCCTCATACCTGGGTATTAGGACTCTAAGATAGTATGAGAAAACAACTGTAAACATGAAAATCCCTAAATAGGGACTCCTTTTTTCGCCTCATGACCACGTTTTCAGCATTTGGAACCACTGTGCGACGGAGCCCCAGAGCTGTGAAAAATCTTCTGGATACCACTTATCCTTATCGTTGAATTAGTAGGAATTGATTCATTCTGTGGCCACTAAGTAAACAAACTACTTATAGTCCGAGCATAATGTAAAAGACTAAATTAGAATTATTAAACGTTGTCTGTTGTATTTAATTTCCACTGTAAACTATGTAATTTAGTTAAAACCCCTTGTATTCAACACCTTGTATTCAATACCTTTAAAGCTTAATAAATACATAATACTAGTTTAGTAAAAAGATAAAGTGTTTCTTATAGTAAATAATTTACATTTTACCAATTCGTTTAAAATTATTCCATATTTCAATAGATTTCAGAAAAACATTAGGTAGGTACAAATAATTTTTCCTATGTGCATTTACATTTTAGTAATTAAACCATAGTTACTTAAGTAAAAGTTATAATTTATGTAAAATTTCGAGCCTTAATTATAAAACCTTAATTAATTCAGATAATAGCAAAAATGACACATTATTAAAGCAATAAATAATTATTTTACAGGTAGGTACCTACTGATGTCAACAACCTCAAAAATCACACCTCAAATAGTAAATAAACAAGGGGTTGCATTAGGTTAAATTTCCACAGTCACAACATGTTCTTCCACAACACGTTGCTATGTCATTTGAATTTATGAAAATAAAAATTCACTTATATGGAGAACAATGTATTTTTTTTTCTTGGAAACGGTTAACTTAAAAAAATGTTATAGGACTTTTTTGTTCTAAATTGTGTATTATATCCATACCTTAACGGAACGCACTATTTTCGGGGACACCCTGTATAATATTATCGGAAACAAACTAGTTGCCAACTTCAAAACAACAAAAGGACTACTAACGTGAACGTGATGCCAAATGTCACCAACTCTATTATATATTATCACGCACCAGCAACTTGGATGTCAAAATGTAGGGGTATGGGAATACCATTAAGGGACGATTAACTCTACAAATCATGTTTCGCAGACTACCTGCCCAGGCAACCAAACGACGTTTTTATAACGTAGATAACACGTCATAAAAATGACCAATTGACGTGTTTCTATGACGTAGTACTGACGTTGAAAATCACGTGTATTTGTCTCATCGATTTGACGTTATAATTGTGACGATTTTAAAACGTAATCGTATCTACGTTTTTTTCACGTCGGTAAAATCACGTCTTTAATACTTTCAAAAAGTGACCTCTTTCAGATGTTTCAAAATAGTATAAAAATAGGTACATAACATGAAACCTATAAGCCTACGTCCCATGTGTCGAAGATATAAGTACTACCACTTGTTTAAGATCGCTTGTGCGCTAGGCTAGAAACATCATTAATTCTGCATGATTGTACCAGCCCTCACATTTTAGAATTTTCACTAGTTATATATACCTACTTACTGTGTCAAAACTGAAACAACATATATATGAAACTAATAAATAATTTATTAACAAGTTATCCAGCATACTAATATCTTAATTTAACGCTGTCTTAATATCTTCATTTAACGCTTAATTAAAAACAAATAAACATAACCTCAAATAGTTGTCAAGAAGAATTACTGCATTAAACTAACTCACTGAGCAAAAACACATAAAAATCGCTTAATTTACACGTTTCTTTAACTAAATATCTAAATGAAAAGCCTTATTTTATCACACAAGGCACAAACCACGTAAACAATAAATGAGAAATTTCTTATGAACATTTAGCGTTATCTATACCCAAACGAAATTGTTTGGCGTCAATACAAACAAGCAAGCTCCTCCCAATTTTGTGACGTCAGACTTAGGCTGTCTGAAAGTAAAACGTTTTTTAAACGTAATTTTAACGTCATTACACTTACGTATTTAAAATCACCTACAAAAGACGTCTATATGACGTAATGTTCAAACACGTGTTATATTCAACCAAAAACTGACGTTTCCTCAACGTTATATGACGTCACTTGGTTGCCTGGGTGGTAGTGATGGTTCAAGATGAGGAAGATATCAGTTACATGGTAATGGTAGGGGAGCAAAGTATGCTAAATTTGCAGTCACTCGAGCGTTATGGGGACCTATTGTGTTGTGATTATTAGGTCCTAAAACCAAAAAAAGTTAAGTAAAATTTTCCATTTCGTGGGGACTTTTCATTTTTTATTTTAAATTTCCATTCCCAACAATCGTTTTTTCCGATTATAGCGCCATCCATAATTTAAAAGAATGTCTCGAATAAAAGTTGCTTATTTTTACGTAAAGAAAACAAATCTGCAATAAAAATTTGGGGGTCCCGTTTAAAATTTTAAAGTAACCCCCCACCCCACCTCCGTGGGGGTCGTGTTTAGTACCATTCGATAGATTTTTCAAAAACATTTTGAAAGTGTATTTTGCAGTTTATCGATCTGATGTTCATTTTGAGAAATATTGCGGGGTTTGTATGTAATATTTTAAATTTACCCCCACCCCTCTCCGTGGGGGGTCCTGTTTAGTACCATTCGATAGATTTTTGAAAAATATTGAAGACGTATCTTTTAGTTTTTCGATCCGACGTTCATTTCGCGAAACATTCGCTTTTTTGTGAAACTTTTTGACTCACCCCTTTCCTTACGTCAGACTTCTTTTCTAAGAATATACATTCTTTTGCACGTACTTATGCTTTTTCTCAGGAGGATCTTTCAGTGCGTCACAGTTTTTCGATTTATTTCTAACGCATTAAATTGTATGTGACAGAAAAAAAACGGACGTCGGTGATTACATTTCGTCGGTGACATTTATAACATTTATTCTAGTTGTCAATCTTCTTCTTAAAGTCCGTCTTCTATCGGAGGTTGGAAATCATCACAGCTATTATTATTTTACTGGCGGCCGCCCTAAATAGGTCGATGGAACTGCAGCCGAAACATTCCCTCAGATTTCTTAACCAATATATTCTTGGTTAAGAATAGTTGTCAATAGGTTAGTTGTCAATAGATGGCGCTATAATCGAAAAAAATTATTTACTAATTATATAATATATCTACGAATATAATCTGTACAATTTATAAGACTATACAAATCAAAGAAAATATCATTTTATAAATGCAATAAACACAAATGATTTATTTTTATGCCAAATTGCAAATAAAATGTGACAACTGTCAGATTTAACTAAAATGTCATGTTAAAATAAATGTCATAAATGTGTATTATCACAGACTTACCATTTTTTTATCATTTGTGACGCACTGAAAAATGCTCATGAAAAGAAGCATAACTTACCTTATCTTAATCTGACAATGTCGAGTATTTTTAAGGATAGATTTTTTTTTCGGGTCCCCCTTAACGAACTTCCCTGTGTTAAGAGAAAATATATGGTAAAGGTACATCTGCAGGGTACCAGGTGATAATCTGGTACTCCCCATAGGATAATCTGACGCGCTCGAGTAACTGCAAAAATCCCCGGTAGAGGTACATCTGCAGGGTACCAGGTTTCTTCCCATATGATAATCTGACGCGCTCGAGTAACTGCAAAAATCCCTGCATGGGCTTCCCTATACCATAAGAAAACTACAAGAAAAGTACAGGAAGCTGAGCCTGGAAATAAATATGAAGAAAACTCAATACTTATCAATATCCGAAGAGGCCGTCACAAATTTGCAAATATATAGAAGAACACATAGAAATAAAAGGAATGAAGAATTTTACATGTTTGACAAACGGCAATAGCTGTAGACAACCCTTTATATAGAATATAGATTTCACTTTGTATCATATTTGTAGATCAACTATTTTTAATTGAAAACAAGCCACAATTTTACCAAAAATGATTTTATTAACGTTTCGAAGCCCAAATCGGGTTTCGTTGTCAAAATACAAAATTCTACTTTAAAATGTATAATATACGTCTGAATTGCCATTATAAATGAGTCAGATTAAATAAATTATTAGAAGAATTTTTTTTACTTAGCAACAACATTTTTGTTTATTTTAGTAGTATTTTGAATTTTGACAACGAAACCCGATCTGGGCTTCGAAATGTTAATAAAATCATTTTTGGTAAAATTGTGGCTTGTTTCCCATTAAAAATAGTTGATTGTAAAAATGCCACAAGGAAATAGCTTCAGAACAATATTTATAGATTTTAACAAGTGTTAGACGATAATCGACCATATACTTACAATATCAAACTAACGCAAAAAAATATTTCCTGGGAAATTTAGTGCGAAGTAGGTAAATATAAGAAAAAAGAAAGGTCTTTGATCTAACATTATTAAAAACATCTGTACAACAATAATATGAAGTGGAATACGATGAAGATGATGAAATTGAAAGGTGTTCTAATGAACTTTTCAATTTGTTTAAAAAACTCTTTAAACAATTTCCGACGAAAAAGTTTGCTCAGAAACTTTCTGATTTGTTTAAAGGGGCCCTTTTTGAACAGGAATCCGCAAAGGAGCCGAAGCAGAATTTTTCTCATCCGGGAGCGGCCTCATAACTATTTAGGTAAAAAACGCCACCAGACATTGAACGTGATAAATAGAAAGAAATAAGGAATTTCTTTTAGTAAATAAAAATTTGTTTTGGTTGCGTGACACATTCCTATTTTAATCCTAATCTTACGATAAGATTTCGTTTGTGACTGTTAAAGGTCATTTGTTTTTTTGCAATTTTTTGTATAGAGAGTATTATAATATATCTAGTAATTTTACTTGGTTTCGTAATTTGTACACTGCCAAAAACTCCTACAAGCATAGTATCTATATGACTGATAAACTACTGTCAAAGTCGATTCTTCAAGGTTTAAGGTAAGTTAACCACCATATTTTAGGTTAGCTTTGCGGGACAGCGGGACACGGAAAGGGGCGCAGGACGGGACAGCGAGAATAGCTGCGAGATGGGACAGACCCAAACAGCACAATTACATCCCTGGGACGTACCCGGGATGTACCACTAGGACATTCGTACCTCCTGAGGACGTACGTTTCAGGTCCTGGGAAATCCTCGGTACGTACCGAGAACGTCCGATGTTACAAAATCATCCGTGCCCAGGACGTCCGACCGAACTCTCCTGGGGACGTCCGACTAAAACCTCCTTGGGACGGTCGTCCAAAACCTCCTTGGAACCTCCGACCAAACCTTTTTAGGGCATTATGTAAAATGTTTTCAGAAATTTTAAACATGGCGTTTAATTACTATTAAACTATGTTGAAAAAGTCTAAAATTATTTTATATAAATTTACTCATAATTTTTAAAGATGAAATCTGCATTTAAAATGAAAAAACACATACCTATTACCTATATATCAAACAATTTTTAATTAAACTTTAACAAACAATAAGACGTCTTTTTATGTTCCTTCTCCTCCAAATTTTGATAATTCTTTTACCTACAATCGTAGATAAAAGAATATACCTAAGTTCCTACCTTATATAAAAACACTTATGCCATGATTAAATCCGGTTTTTGCTGAAGTAATGTATCTAGCTGTACAAATTGTTCCTCTGTTTGCATTAGAAAGTTAATCTTTTGTAGAATGAATAGAACATAGAACCTAACATTTCCTTCTATAACGGTTAATCTAATCCCTATCCTATGATTGGCCAGGCGCAGGGTTCTAGCTTGACATAATATGACACCGTTGCCGTATCCTCAATTTTTTCACAAACATAACCACGTAACATAAAGTTACATTTAAAAATAGCTGCTTCAATAATTTTGAAGCACCAAAAAAATAAAGTTTGAAAAAGTAAATAGTACATTATCAGTGTAAATACTGGATAGAAAAAACTCAAAAGAGGCATTTTAAATCAAAGTTCATTAAAATTGTTACAAAAAAAGATAAATAAAGATCAACTGTATAAATGTTTTTAAATCAAAAGATAATTTAAATTCTTTTTATTAATGATTACTATTAAGACATTAATTGAAATTTAAATTATTCAGTAGATTATATTCAAAGTTAACCAACACTGTTATAAAAAGGAAGATCAACTGATAAATGAAGATAAACTGTATACATTTTGTTTAGATTATAAATCTATCTTTATATATTAATCTTACTATTCTTGTATATTATACCATTGATTGGAATTATACAAGAATCAAACAATTAAAGTATGGCAACACTGCAAATGCCAAATAACTGAAGGTTATTAGATACATTCCTGAACTGGTCTGGATTCGTAATTCCTAGGGACGTCCGTAATCGTACTTCCTGTGGACGTCCGATTAAGGTCCCATTACATTCTGACTTAGCGGGACCTGAAACAGACGTCCTGGGGACGTCCGTAATCGTACTTCCTGGGGACGTATTAATTTGTAATTCCTGGGAACGTCCGATTGAGGTCCCCGTACATTCGGACTTAATTGGGACCTGAAACGGACGTCCTCGGGATGTCATGTGCTATCTGGGGATAGACAAGTGTGGAACGGTACAAGATTCTGTCCCGCGTCCTATTGTCCCGCGTGAAACCCTACTCTTCAACCCTAGGTACACGGCAAATTACGTGTAGTAAAATTCTCACTGGTATAAAGATGTAAACATTACTTCACAATGACGTTGTGATCATTAACTTATAGAGATGGCTTTTGAATGTTGTGAATGACTGAATTGTTTTATTGAATATTGAATTGTTATTGAATAATGTATTGTTACTATGGAATTCTTAGATAAATTCTGAACATCTTCAACAACAAAATACTTGGATCACAGAATATATCATGCTGTATTCTCAGCTTGGATCTTCCATAAATAATAAACATTTAATAACTTTTTAATAATTTTACGTCTTAAATCAATTTTTTATCAAATACCCACACTAATATCAATATTATTACTTATTTAATAAACAACTCAAAATATTCCTGAAGCGTATCAAATATTTAAGTAGCTTTGTTTGTCCCTGTCTTGTCACCACATTATGTTCGACTGAGTTTTTTGTATGACAAAGATAGCGAATGTTCGATTTGTAAAATATCACCACGGATATGGTGTTAATTTTTTTCGAATCCTGCAAAAACTAATAAATATTTGTCAATAATTTAAACGCAGAATGAAAGACTAAATTATCACTGAGGGCCGAAAGTCCCTTAGAATAAATAAAAAGTTTCTTATGGATGATACATTTGAAATTAAAAATCACACTAAATTTTCTCTTTTTTTTTTTCATCCATGTAACTTATTAAAATAAACATTATAGAGGTTTTCAGGGATTTTCGGCTCTCGGTAATAACGTAATCATTCATACTGCATTGAAATTTTTCAAAAATACTTATTAGTTCTCTCAGGATTAAAAAAAATAATGCATTTAAATGGCATTGGAGCCGAAAGTTTGCGCCTATCCCCTTAAATAATCTTGTTTGTAATATCCTCAAGAAAACTTTTAAAAAGTAGCTCATTACCCATTATAAAGTCCTCATAAATGAATCATAATGAATTTTGAAAAAATATGTATAAAATAAAACATCTTGCTTTTGCCACCTATTGTTGAAGAACCGAATGAATCCACTTACAGAGTCCTGTAAATATGAAAGGGAATATTGATTAAAGTGTAAATATATCCAATTTTATTAAAATATTTGCTCGTCTAATTCTGCTGGTGCTGTTTAAAACAATATTATTTTGAGTATAAGATAAAATTAAATAGGTACATCTCTAAAAATTTCAAAAACATTAAATCAAAATCTGCTAAAAGAAAACTGTTTGTAACTTTCAGAGCTGTGCGTTAGATGGCGAAAGCGTAAGAATTCGAAATATAACTTTAGAAGTTATTATTGCACTCCTTTTCCTTACATTTAGATATTACGTTGTATTATATAATTTAAACATGATTAAAAAATAATCCTAGACGGGCAATTACAAACACAAACATGTTTTTCCGAATAGTAGTTTTTTAATTCCAATCATTCTCCAAAACTTATCGAATTGATGGTTTTAACGATTTCGAATAATCGATACAATCGATGAATCGATTCAATATGACGATGACGATGACGTTGAAGATTGACGAAATGGAAATGAAATTCTAACCTCAATAAATCTAGGCGATAAAAATAGAATATGAAAATAAAATAAGGTATTATTCAGAGTAGGTATCTGGTATATGCGGCATCCATGTAACGTACCAATATTAATCTTGTCAACATTTTTAACACCTAGGTTCCATAAGGAGTGTCTTGAACCAAGGTTATCTGTGCAGTTTTTTGTTTTGTTTTTGTTTATATCTTTTACCTGATAGGTGCAGCCTACTTAGTTTATGGTAAGAATAAAACATTTGGTAATATTCCACACTTAAGTCACCTTTACTTCAACTTTCCTACATCTGTATTCTTTATAATCTCTGCACAGTTGCAACAACATTTTTTATAAGTTTTTTTTATATACATAATATTCTGTTTTGTACTCTGCTCTCTGTTCCTACTAATAAAACAGTACTTAAATGTGCTACTTTCCTATAAAACTAGATGATGTAGACAGAAATGCATTAAGTACTACAGATGCACATACCTATTTTATAAACATAGAAAATTATCAACATGTTGTTTTTATCAGAAATAATCAATTTATATGTTGTTATTATAATATAATATGATAAGTAAAAGTTGAAATAATTAATTTCAATTTGAATTAATTGTTCAAATATAAAGTCAAGGTTGATAGCATATTCAAGGTCTGGATATACTTAAAATAGATAATTAAAATAATGATATACTTTTTCAATCTGTAGTTTAGATATTTACTTTGCAAATTCCATTTAATTCTGGTAGATATATTATTTAAAAGGATTTTGTGCCTATTTTTTATGTTTCAAAGAAATGTCACATTTAGATGTTAAATCTGTGTCATTTGTTTGAACAACTTGTTATTGAGGTTGTAAAAATCTCTATACTATGAAAAATCATTTGCCTCTACCAACTCAAAGTTCCCATTGTTTAATTTTCCTAAATATGTTGTTCTTATACCCTTCTAGCTGGTGTCTGGTTTTTTGTGCTTTGTCAATCTATCCGTAGTCATAGTTCGTTAAGTTCCCTTATAGATTTTCATCCTGTTGATTTCTTAGTTCGTTGAAGATGCCATATGCTTTTTCATTCATTTTATCTAGCTTCCTTACCTCTTTGGTTTCCCTGTATAGGAAACCTTTCAGATTTGTAGGTATATGGGAATGTTGATAGCCTCTCATAATATAATAATAAATATGGTTATGTGCTATTAGAATCTTCTTCCTGTTAGTTTTTACAGGTTTGGCTCAACTCTACTGATCCACATGTTAAATTATATGCCATTCTTAATTTTATTTTCAGGCTTAACTTGCTATTTCTTCCAATACAAGATCCTATAGTCGTCTTAATGTGTTGCATTTAGTGATTCCACTGTTGATATGTGTAGTATATGTAATTCTTTTGCCCATTCTCCTAAATACTTTGCTTGAATGGACTGTTCTATCTGTGTGTTGAACATCTCCACTTGGCAGTCCAGACTACTGAATATTTTTTGGAACATGACTGCCTTTGATTTTTAGGGTTTTACTGCAATTCTCCATTCAATGCACCAATCCTTCAACTGATGTAGAGCATCTTGTAGGCATCTTCTTGCTAGGTGTAGATCCAGACTTCGTGCTGCTATTGCTATGTCATCAGCATATAGACTGAACATGGTTTGTGAGGTGGTTGGTGTGTCTGCAGTATATATCGTATACAGAAAGAGTGACAGTACTCTTTCCTGTGGCACTCCAGCCTTGATCATTCCAACTTCAGACAGGATGTGCCCTATCTGAACTCTGTACTTTCTATTGGCTAGATAAGACAAAAGAATGCATGTCATTGCCTTGCTGTATCCAAGTTGGCTCATTTTGTAAATAAACCCCTCCTGCCACACTTTGTCAAATGCCTTACTAACATCTAGGAATGCAGTAGTAGTGTATTTTTTCTGATTGAATCGCTCTGTGGTTCAATTCTGAAACACTCAAGTTGTGCTGAATCAATTTAATTGGTGAGAAGCTTGTAAAAAGTATTACTTTACAATGCAATGGGAAAATAGATAGAAATACATACAGTAGAGTTTGATGAGTGGGATGGATGAAATGGAAGAAGGCTAGTGATATTTGTTGTATCTGCTCTGAGCTCGTAGGTAGAGGGGATATTTAAAAGTTCGTGAGCGCCAGTAGTGACAAGTAGGTGAACTTTTTTTTGGAAATTTCACATAGGTAAATGTCAAAGTGATTAATTTAAAACATTGAAATTAAAAACATTAATAATAAAAAATATTAGTTGGCCAAAGCTGTGGTATATATTTTTACCTTAAATATACTTACGTTTTAAATACTGAAATTTGATTTTTTTTAACATTTCGTAAATTAATCTATTAATCTAAGCGCCATCTACATGATAATTGTGAAAGTATCCGACGTAAGAAAGAAGGAAACTAATATTTCATCAATAGAACGTCAAAATTGATTAGTAAAATCTTAAAAAATAATCATAATGAATCATAAATTTTGTAGGTACTTAGTGATATTAACCATCGATTACAATTTAAACTCTGCGTTGTAAATATTATACGATAAAAATTAAATAATAAATTTAAAAATTTCCGGCAAAAGTTGCATTAGTAATCCGCTAGTTGGCGATACCAGCAAAGCTCAGAGAGAATAGCAAAAAGGTTAAGAGATGTAAAATGCAAAATTAGCTATGATAAGGGACATAATATTGGACAGTTAGAAATAAAAAAGAACTTCAAATCCATGTTACACAGGACGGGAGTGGCTAAAGAAAGGTGCTAACCTTAAGGGGAAAAGCGCAAAATGTCGCCTGTTAAAATTTTTAATGTATTTTAAATGTATTCATTTTTTTCGAATCCTGAGAAAACTAATAGGTAAGTACTTTTGAAAAATTTAAACGCAGAATGAAAGACTACGTTATTACCGAGGGACGAAAGTCCCTTATAGACCAGTAAGGATCTGTTTTTAGGTGGATGTGAGAGGTGGCATTCAGATTTTTGCGGATAAAGTTAGGTGATAACTTCGTTAATAATAATTGATTTATGCTCCTTCTCAAATATGCCCGGAACATTAATAAAAAAAATAAAATATTTAAAAATTTCAAAAAATTTCGTTTTTTTTTTACTTTTTTGCTTATAACTTAAAAACTATTCATTTTAGAACAAAGGCCTATAGAAATCAAACAAAAATAATTAAATTTTCTATGAGATGCGATTAGTTAAAAATGTCTTAATTTATCACCCGTGCTTCAAAATAGCAATAAATATAAAATAAGGGGGCAAAACAAGCCTGTCTTTATTCAATGATTTTACATCACTTAGGTTACACTTGGAACCTTCCTAATTCGCTTAGAAAATTTTTGTAATGTGCTAAAACCGTACACCAAATTTCATTAAAATTGACTTACTAGATTTTGCATAATAATTTTGCAATCTAAACTTTTTTTAAAAAATTAAAATTTTTTAAAATCTTGCACAACAAGAACTAGAACATAAAAAGATTTGTCAATTTTTTTACATATAAAGAAGTACTCCACCTATCTAATGAACTTTACAGAATTGAAATCGGATTATTTAAGCAGCCTCAGCAATGTTTTAAAGTTATAAACAATTTTTTGGCTTATAAACAAATTAGTGCTGTGGCCAGGAGGGGGTGCTACGGGCTCCTTTATTCAGATGGACTTACCCAAGGTTTTTTATGTATTTTGACCCGTAGAACACGAATTTTTTGGGTAACAGTTGATCCGGATGTCGATAAGATTGTTATAAACAAAGAACTTGAGGAATTACATAACATCGACTTTTCGCAAAATAAAACATTTTTTTTTGTATTTCTTGGGTAATTCTATGCAAAAAAAGAATGTGTGTGTACTTTGTACGCACGTAAAAAGATATTCTTCTATTATATAATAGGTAATTTAAACGAAGTAAATATACTTAAAAGGTTATTTATACTTATTTTATTTAAAAATCAAACTAACTTTCTTATCTACCACTTTCAAAAAAGAAGAATATCTTCAAAAAGTATATAATAATATACCTACTAACAATCATAAAATCTATATAAAAAAATAATAACTTGCTTGGGGCTCAAACCCACTTCACGTCTACCGCGCCGTACGAAAGCTGACGGCATTTCAAACTAGACCACATTCGCGTGTACGTCATGTGGGAATATACACAAACTAAACGTTCACACCATAAATTTATATTTGAAATCGGATTATTTAAGCAGCCTCAGCAATGTTTTAAAGTTATAAACAATTTTTTGGTTTATAAACAAATTAGTGCTGTGGCCAGGAGGGGGTGCTACCTTTATTCAGATGGACTTACTCAAGTTTTTTTTATGTATTTTGACCCGTAGAACACGAATTTTTTGGTTAACAGTTGATCCAGATGGCGATAAAATTGTTATAAACAGAGAACTTGAGGAATTACATAAAATAGATTTTTCGCAAAATAAAATATTTTTTTGTATTTCTTGGGTAATTCTAAGCAAAAAATGTTTTTACAAGTTTTTTCGTAGGATGCATAGTTTTCGAGATAAACGCGGTGGAACTTTAAAAAAATCGAGAAATTGCAATTTTTGAACGCGAATAAGGTTTGATTAAAAAATAAAATAGCAATTCCGCTGACAGCATTTGAAAGTTTAAGTCAAATTATACCGGTTTTAATTATTTGCATTGCTAAAAATTAATTTTTTTATTATTAAACAAAGCTATTTGTTTATAAGCCAAAAAAGTGTTTATAAATTTAAAACATTGCTGGGCCCCCTTAAATAATCCGATTTTAATTCTGTAAAGTGTATTAGATAGGTAGAGCACCTCTTTATATGTAAACAAATTAGCCACTTCTAAATGGTCTACTTTTTGTTCAGAAAGATTTTAAAAAATTTGAACTTTTTTAAAAACATTTAGATTGAAAATTTATTATGCAAAATTTATTAAGTCGATTTTAATGAAATTTGGTACACGATTTAAGTATGTTACAAAGAATTTTCTAAGCGAATTACTAAGGTTCTAAGTGCCACCAACGTGATTAAAAAATATTCAATAACAACAGACTTATTTTGCCCCCTTATTTTGTATTTATTGCTATATTGCAGAAAAGGTAATACCTTAAGACATTTTTTACCAGTCGTATATCATACAAAATTCAATTATCTTTATTTTATTTCTCTACGACTTTGTTCCAAAACGAATCGTTTTAAAGTTATAAGCAAAGAAAGCAGAAAAAGATCGATGTTTTTCGAAATTTTTAAATATTGTAATTTTTTTATTAATGTTCCGGGCATATTTGAGAAGGAGCATAAGTCAATAAGCGAACTAGAAACGCTAAATGACATAAGCGGTCCTCCAATAACTAAGGAAGAAGTGCAATACGCTATAAAGAACGCAAAAAACGGCAAGGCGATCGGACCAGATGGGATTTACGTAGAAACACTAAAGCTTTTAGGTGCAGAGGGCATTAAGATACTTACGAAATTGTTCAACTTAATCTACGAAAGCGGAAAAATTCCTAAAGATTGGCTTAAATCCTCATTTGTTGTACTACCAAAAAAACACAGAGCCACAAAATGCAGCGACTATCGCACCATCAGCCTAATGAGTCATGTATTGAAAACGTTTCTCAGAATAATTCATCAAAGAACATATAGAAGAATTGAGGAAAGAATCTCAAGTACTCAATTCGGTTTTCGCTGTGGCCTTGGAACGCGTGATGCACTATTCGCAACTCAAGTTTTAATTCAAAGATGCAGAGATGTAAATCATGACGTTTTCATGTGCGCGATTGATTTTGAAAAGGCCTTTGATAAAGTTCGCCATGAAAAAATGCTACATATTCTCAAAACTACCGGTCTGGACGGTAGGGACATTAGAATAATCGCAAATTTGTATTGGGGCCAGGCTGCATGTATTAGGGTTGCGAATCAGTGCTCTGAAGAAGTAAAAATCAAGCGCGGAGTTCGACAAGGCTGTATATTGTCACCAATGTTGTTTAATCTTTACGCTGAAACAATCTTAAATGAAGTGTTGGAAAACGCAAAAGAGGGAATACTCATTAATGGTATGCTTATGAACAATATCAGATACGCAGATGAAACCTTGTTGCTGACTGGATCAATTGAACATCTTCAAGCGTTATTGAACCGAATGGTGGCATTCTGCGCGATATATGGACTCAAACTCAACGCAAGAAAAACAAAGTTTATGGTTATTAGTAAACAGGCAGCCGTAAATAATAATAACTATAACGTAACAATCGGTAATGACTCAATTGAACGAGTAAGTAATCTTGTATATCTGGGTACTCATATTAATGAAAGCTGGAACCCTAGTACAGAAATAAAAAGTAGAATTGCCAAAGCAAGAACAAGTCTTATGAAATTTAAGAAAATCATGTGCAGTCATGATCTAAATTTGGAACTTCGCATAAGAATGGTCCGATGTTATATATTCCCAGTACTACTTTACGGGGTCGAAGCATGGACACTGACAGAATCGCTTTTAAAAAACCTAGAAGCATTTGAAATGTGGGTCTACCGCCGTATCCTGAAGATCAGTTGGGTAGAAAGAGTCACAAACGAAAGGGTTTTGCAACGTTTGAATAAAAGTTGCGAAGTTGTGAACACGGTTAAAAGGCGCAAATTGGAATAATTTGGTCATATAATGCGTCACCCAGAAAAATATGACATACTTCACCTTGTCATGCAAGGTAAAATAATGGGAAAAAGAAGTGTGGGCCGCCGTACAACTTCTTGGCTTAAAAACCTACGCCAATGGTTTGGGAAAACTAGCACTGAACTATTTCGTGCGGCTGTAAATAAGACAATGATTGTTAATATGCTGGGCAACACGAGAGCCAACGATCGACAAGCGGTCTCGGCACCTTAAGAAGAAGAAGAAGATAAGTCAATTATTATTACTGAAGGTGTCACCTAACTTTATCTGCAAAAATCCGAATGCCACCTCTCACATCCAAAAATAGACGTTTTTTCGCATATCCTTACTGGTCTATTAGAATAAATAAAAAGCTTATTTTGAATGAGATATTTGAAATTAAAAATCACACTAAATTTTCTCTTAGTTTTTCAGCCCTGTAACTTATTAAAATAGACATTATAGAAGTTTTCAGGGCTTTCGGCACTCAGTAATAATGTAATCTTCGATTCTGCGTTTAAAATTTTCAAAAATATTTATTAGTTTTCTCAGGATTCGAAAAAAGTGAATACATTGACATTTTGACAGGCGCCATTTTGCGCCTATGCCTTTAACTCTAAAGAGAAGGCGCCAGACTCCCTCAAGTTTTTTAAAGCATATCTACTTTTTGAAATCATAAATTATGTATAGCAATTTTTTGAAATGAATACTTCTTATCGCTCGATATGATGTTTTTGCACGGGCCCGAAATCCTATTTAGCGTGACCCGTGTGTATTGCGGTATACAATACACTTATTATAATATATAATTTATTTATCTACTCTATCTCATATTATGTATAAGTTTTTAGTTTGTGAAAACTGTCATTATAGATAGCAGTACATGAAGGATATAAAGTGTGCGTGAAGTAACAATGTATTTTAAATGGGGTTTACTTTTTCGCACTGTTTTTTGCACACTTTCATATAATCAAATATCCTTAACTTTCGCGTTGTCATGGTGATGACATTGTCAGCAATAAATTACGACAAAAGTTTTGACAGTTTTGTGGTTTGAAAGAAGTCCTTCTTCTTCAGGTTCCTTCCCCTATCGGAGGTTGAAAATTATCATCGCTATTTTAATTTTATTGGTCGCACTTCTGAATAATTCTAATGAGCTGCAACCGAACCACTCTCTCAAATTTCTTAGCCAGGATATTTTGCGTCGTCCTGGGTTTCTCTTCCCTTGTATCTTCCCTTGCATAATTAACCTAAGTAATACGTACTTCTCGCCCCTCATTATATGATCCAGATATTGAATCTTTCTAATTTTAACAGTTTTTTTGACTTCACATTCTTTCTTCTTCTTTGCAACACCTCTATATTAGTTACTTTATCAGTCGACGATATTCTGTGGATTCTCCTGTAGCATCACATCTCAAAGGAGTTTATTTTTTTGATTTCAGACTGTTTTATTGTCCACGCTTCCATGCCGTATAGTAAAGTAGAAAAAACGTAACAACGTAGCATTCTTGTACGGATCTCTAGATGAGGGTTACAGTTGCAAAGTAAGTTCTTCAATTGTATGAACGTGTTTCTTGCCATTTCTATTCTAGATCTGATTTCTTTTGTTTGATCTCCATCTTCGGATAGCCACGTTCCTAAATATTTATATGTTGTTACCCTTTCGATCGTTGTATTATTGATGTTCAGGTTATCTACATTTTGTGGTTTTTTTGAGAATATCATTGATTTCGTTTTCTTGAGATTCATTTGCAGTCCGTACCTTTCACATGCATTGTATATATGTTGTATTATGTACTGTAGATCTTCCATGTCACTCGCAAATATGACCGTATCGTCCGCATATCTAATATTATTAATGCTATTTCCGTTGATCAAAATACCTTCCACAATATCCAATAAAGCTTCTTGAAATATCACTTCACTGTAGACGTTGAATAAGAGTGGTGAAAGTATGCACCCTTGTCGAACTCCTCTAAGTATACTTACTTCCTCTGTCAGTTCTCCTTCGACTCTTACTCTTGCTTTCTGATTTTGATACAGATTCGATATAATAATGTAGTAATGTTGGAAAGAAGTTAGAATTTTTTAATGTCAAAAGTTCTAAAAATTGTAGAATAGAAATGAATTCCAGTGACGAAGAGTTATAGTTTTTTATTTGTTTATCCTATTGTGCGTCCCACTTTGACTTTACAGTACAGGTTCTTATGACCAACAGTGATGCCAAATTTTATCAGAAACAGATTTTAAGCAAACATACTTTTTTCTATTCGCGGTGTGCAAGTACTTGGAAGGGGAAACGAGAAACGACCCTGCGCGAGTCTCGGAGAAATATTGCAACTATCTTAAATAATTCATATTGTCAATTGAAATTGTCAAATTGACGTATATTTCATACCTTCTGTCAATGAAGCAGAAAAATTATATATTGCTCCACAATATTGATATGATATGCAATTATTATATAAAGGTAAATTTAATTAATTTTATTTTGCTTGCAGTACTGAATTTTAATAACTAATTTTATTTACTACATACAATTGTTGTCGTTTTCATAACATAACCTGAATCTTATTTTTTCTTCTTATTATTTTTTTGGACTATGGCCTTGACAATTATCCAGTAACCAGGACTAATATAATTGGCCAATATAATTAAAAGTGCGAATTTTAGTATAGAGCGTAGAAATAGGGGTCGCTTTGCCGAACTTGCACGGTCCCAATAGGATAACTATTAATAACTTAGAAATTAATATTATTGACATTTTGTGGCTGTCAGGGGTTCTAAAACATTTTTTTTTCGAAAAATAGCTTTATGTGAACAAAATAAAAATAATTTTGTATAAAACATTTATATAATAATGTATTTAAGCGCATAAATATGTTAAACCTTAATAAATACGTAGGTACCTACAGAAATAATTAAAATACATTTAAACTATATATTTTAGCTTCTTTCTATAATCCCGTCTTCCTCACTTTCACTGCCACTGTCGTAGGGTGTAAACACATTAAAATGACATTAATTTCATCTTGAAAATCAGTCATTAAGAATAACAATAAACTGCAATTAGGATCCAAATTTTCCAAATAAGCAATGAGTTACTCAATACAATGTTGTCAGTAATAATTTTAAGCTTATTTAATATTCTTTGTTATAATTTAATTTAGGTGAACTGACCATCAACAATAATTATACTCTATTTATTCTCAACTGTAGGACCTGGTAGGATAATATAAAACTTTACTTAAACTTGACTGACAATCTATTTTATATTTTTCTTGACATTACTTCAGAACTGTCTATACTGTCAATACATAAATTAACAACTATAGAACAACATCCACTTTTAATGTTGAATATTCTAACATTCTTAACCAAAAAAAGTTATTACGTATATCGATTATAAAATTGCTGATTACTTTTCGAAAATGACTATCACTCACAAAAAAACAATGAAAAATATTGTTTTACTTGACTGTAAACGGGATAGTTTTAATTTAACATTTTTAGGGACCTACATTTTAGGACCTTAGTAATGTCCGATTGAAAATTCTTTTGAAGAAAATCGGCATCGCCGCGCTAAAAATTCGCATAAGGATTGTATTGCCGTATGTTCGTATACTGTAAAGTCAAGGTGGGACAGACAATAGATAAAATATTGTATGAAACTGTGCGTGAAGTACTTTTTGCGAACTTACGCGATGTATAGCACTCGCGTCGCTGTCGCTTGTGCTGTAAACATCGCGTGCGTTCGCAAAAAGCAACTGTTTCATAAATAACTATTTTATAACAACTTGAAAACTACTAGATCGATTTGGCTAATTTTGATTTAAAAATATTTGTATAAAATAAATTAAGTAAAATTATACCAGATTGAACTAAATAAAAGGAAATTAAATAAAAATAAAATTAAATAAATTCGAATCGGATCAGACCACACACTATGTGGAACAGTTGCTACATATTATCACGCACGTAGCGTTTTAGTTTCCGATTTTATGATTTAGGGCCGATTGTTCAATTGGAGATTATCTTCAGATTAAAAATAATCTTCAATTAAACTTAATATTGCGTTGTTCAATGCAAGTTTAACACTTAGCCATCTGTTAACAAGAGATTATCTTAATCGCTCAAAAACAAAGGATTAACGGTGTTAACTAAAGATTTGTAACCTTACTTTCTGGTTTTAAATTAAATATATTCAAGAAAATTCCAAATTGAAACAACCATAGTTATTGCACTAGCTAGTTAGTTAGTGTATTTTGAATTGTTCTTTCTATAAATTTTCAGTCGTAGATAAGATTTGCAGTAATAATGAAGTAATAATCTATTACAATTTCGTGTCTCTAATAATAATGGCTATTTCTCTTTTATTTTGATGACAGAGATATGACAGAGGACGAATATTTCTTAGCTGTTTTTAGTATAATTTTTTTGCCTTAAAAAAAATGTGTTTCTTAAAAAATTTATATTATTATAACCCAGTGATATGCACATATAGCCAGTACAAAAATTAATTAGATCTCTCAGTGTATAGGTACTTATGCTTTCTACAAATTTTATGCATGATAATTATTAATTATTTATAAATACATTTTTCTAGAAGTTTCGCTTTTTTTATTATGTGTAATAATCAGGTAAAAACAAATTGGAAAAACTTTTAATGAAATTTTTGTGAAGGAATAGGAATTATTTTTATAAGCTAAAAAATTAACATTACTATTTAAACATGTTTTTTACGCAAAGTTAGCAATTTGTACTTTTAATACTTTCTTCCATTTTAAATATGTTTAATAATGTAAATTAAAATCTCTGTCAGTAGTAGTTGACATGTACTAAACACTACATATCAAAAATCATTAACTTTATAACACAGAACACATTTTTATGTACAATTTTCATGATAAAGTTTGTTCCAAGTCGTTAATTAATAACTGGCAACGTTGTCGCCGCTTCAGTACTCGGGTTTAATAAATCCAAAAGTTATAAAAAAATAACTAACATTGAACAACTTCTTAAAAAATAATCTTTAGATTAAATTTAATTACGGTTTACTTAATCCATGAGTTAACTACTGATTGAACAACTGGCCCTTAATGGTTTTAAATAAATATGAACAATTCACACTGCCTGGAACGTATCGTATCAGGACCTCGATTTTTGACCCTTCGCTTCGTTATCGAACCGAACGTATTCGCTTCGTATATGTTTATACTGTTACTAATAAACGAAGTATAAAAGTTATACTGAGAATAAATCAGGTATAGGCAAAATCACTAAATACCAATAAACATGGAATAACTTAGGTATAGGTTATACTTGGTATAAAAAATTAGTCCTAGTTTATACCGACCCACACCCTTGTTTAAGTCTGGTATAACCTATTTTGTGACTGTCAAAGTCATCAGAAGGAAAAATATATTATTTTTTTATTTGTTTTGTGAGTAGATATCCGCTATGAGCTCGTAGGTAGAGGGGATATTTAAAAGTTTGTGAGCGCCAGTAGTGACAAATCGGTGAACTTCTACTGGAAATTTGACATAAATGTCAAAGTGATTAATTTAAAACATTGAAATTAAAAACATTAATAGGACAAATATTAGTTGGCCAAAGCTGTGGTATATATTTTTAACTTAAATATACTTACGTTTTAAATATTAAAATTTGTTTTTTTACATTTTATAATATAATAATTAATCTATTAATCTAAGCGCCATCTACACGATAATTGTCAAAGTATCAAAAGTAGGAAAGAAGGAAACTAATATTCGCCAGTCAATACGTCAAAATAATAAGCAAAATCCTTAAAAAAATAATCTAATTGCTTTTTTACATTGTAAATATTACACTATAAAAATTAAATAATAAATTTGAAGCAATTATTTGGTATTATTCGCAATACTTTTCTCATTAAATTTCCAGCAAAAGTTGCACTCGTAATCTGATAGTTGGCGATACCAGCGAAGCTCACAGCGTATATATAGATAATAAAGAAAATGTGTTTAAGAGGTATTGCAGCTAACGAGGAAGTTGATAATTTAATTAACCTGATGGAAACTACACGAAAAAGGAAAACTTTCAAAGAAAGCATAAATTCCTTTTCAAAGACTGCACAATACAAATCTGGTTTCCTTAAGATGATGTGAGGTTTTTAGAAAAATTAACAGGTGATTCACTTACTGTGAACAAGCGAGGATGAGGCTTATCCTCCACTTTACAAGAATAATAAGGTCTTTATTTTCTATAATACACACACCGGCAAAATTAGCCGAACACCTTAAAAATGGGACATGTTTGATGTCTTGAATTTCCTAAACCACTGTTCCGATTTGAGTGATTCTTTTAGTATGTTATAGCCTTATTATTTAAGAATATCGTTGTAATAATATTGTTACTAGACAGGTAAATACCATTTTATACCGGGTGTACCAAGCATACTGTGTTTTTCTCTTAAAGTTTGGAACACCCTGTGGAATATTCTAGCGTATATAAAATACTAAAATCAATAGTCGATTGTAGACTTAGGCTTCCTTAACATTTTCCTTTTTGATTCATTTACTTATGTAACACAGTAAAAAAGTTATGTGCGTTAACAACTATCCATGTTTTTCATCAATAAATCCTCATAGTAGGGGAGGAAAGTATACTAAATTTGCAGTTACTCGAGCGTTATGGGGACCTATTGGATTGTGAAGAGTATGTGCTAAAATCAGAAAAAGGTTAAGTTAAGTTTTCCATAAAGAGGGGGACTTTTCATTTTTCAATTTAATTTTCCATTTGAAACAATCATTTTTCTCCGATTATAGCGCTTTATCCATAATTCGAAAAAATGTGTCGAATAAAAGTTGCTTATTTTTACGTAAAGAATCCAAATCTGAAATAAAAATTGGGGGATCCTCTTTAATATTTTAAATTAAATCCCCCACCCCACTTCCTTGGGGGCTCGTGACACCCCACGGAGAGGGATGGGGGGTAAATTAAAAATTTTAAAAACGAACCCTGCGATATTTCGCGAAATGAACATCAGATCGTAAAACTGCAAAATACACCTATCAATATTTTTCAAAAATCTACCGAATGGCACCAAACACGAGCCCCCACGGAGGTATGGTGGGGGGTTACTTTAAAATCTTAAATAGGAGCCCCCAATTTTTATTGCAGGTTTCAAACCTTGACGTAAGAATAAGCAACTTTTATTCGCAACATTTTTTTCAATTATGGATAGATATAGCCTATATTTCCTATAATCGGAAAAACGATTGGTGGAAATGGAAAATTAAATTAAAAAATGGAGAGTCCCACACTTTATGGAAAACTTAACTTTTTTTGGTTTTAGCACCCACTCTTCACAATCCAATAGGTCCCCATAACGCTCGAGTAACTGCAAATTTAGCATACTTTCCTCCTCTACTATGAGGATTTATTGATAAAAAGCATGGCTAGTTGTTAAAGCACATAACTTTTTTATTTTACAACATAAGCACATGAATCAAAAAAGAAAATGTTAAGAAAGCCTAAGTCTACAATCAATTTTTAATTTTAATATTTTATATATGCTAGAATATTCCACAGGGTGTTCCGAACTTTATGAAAAAAACACAGTATGATTGTAACACCCGGTATAAAATGACGTTTACCTGTTTAGCAACAATATTATTACACCGATATTCTTAACTAATAAGGCAGTAACATACTAAAAGAATCACTCAAATCGAACAGCAGGATTAGGAGATTCGAGGCATCAAACATGTCCCATTTTTAAGTTGTTCGGCTAATTTTGCCGGTGTGTGTATGTAGAAAATCTCTCACAATATTCTTCAAAATATGCTGAAATTAGTGTATTTACATTGCATTTATAAGTAAAATAAATCAATTTGTTTACTTTTTCTTTAGTTTCCCATTTAATGCAACGTTCTCTTTTATTTGAAGCCAATTTATGAAATACTCAAACTCAACATACAACATACGAAATAACGATTTATTAAAATATAGCAGACAATAACAAAGTTCTAAAAAATGAAGGAATTTGGTTTGTCAGTTGTAGAGAAAAGTCAAAATTGACATATTTCACCCGTTTCATATCGTTGTTTTATGCATTTGTGTAGAAGATTGCGCCGTTGCCAAACTATTATTTCGGAAGAAAGTGGGAATACTTATAACTAACTTATACCGAGTTTATTGGTAACAAATTATTTTCGTATTATATCTACCTTATACTTAGGATAACTATTCTAGATATAAATACGGAATAACCTTAGAATACGAGTGTTTTATTAGTAAGGCAGTGTACAGATAGCGAATGATCGATAACGAAGCAAAGGGTCAAAAATCGAGGTCCAGGCACCTTACGTCTCTTTTCAGTGAAATCATATTTTTCGGAAAATAAACGCTACGTGCTTGATAATATGCAGCGACCTAAACGCACTCACATGCGTGTTTTTTTGTTAAATGTTGCAGACATATTTTTGAACTGAATACTTCTTATCGCTCAATATGATGTTCTTATGATGTCCTTAGGTTATCTGATCATTTGTAATTCGCAAAAACTCAATTGATCTTCGCACCAATAAATCAATCAAACAGCGAAGTCGTAAGCAAGTTAAACAATTTTTTTTATGAGAATCTGTAGCGGCATTACCTTTTGGTAAAGGTTCAAAAAATTTTCGACGTAAACTTTTTTATGGATAGATTCTAACAAAGGCATACCGACCCTCTGGCCAGTCCTGGTTTATGTTTAATGTTTTCAAATGATTCATTAATATCAGAAATGAATAACCATTTTCAATTTCGTTGTAACACGAAACTACAGCCGCATTATATTCTAGTTCAATCAGAGAGTGCAGCAAGCATCTCTACCGGTTCCGAAACTTATTAGTCTCTCATCAGGAGGCACATATGCTGCTTTCTCTAACTCAACCAGGACAAACCCCGGCGTGCAGCCACGAATTGCAACGAACGAAATGGCAGGGATGCCCTAGCGGCAACTGCTAGCAAAAGACTAAGCTTTCAATCTAATAGCACATAAAACAATATTAAAAATATTACTCTACATCCCACCAGATTGAAAACAATGGGAACCTTCTCCCGTTACACCTCCGAGGCTTCTAAAATTTGCAAGTCATAACGGATGCTGAGACTAAAGAAGATGAGGGAATTTTACAATTTATAGTTCACGTCCCATCTGCCCAGCGCGGTAAAGTTCCAACGAGAATGGTTCCCTTCGTACTCCAATCAGAGTAAACATGTAAATCAAAAATGAATAACCATCTTCAATTTCGTTGCAACACGAAACTACAGCCGCATTATACAGGATGTCCCGAAAAGATTGGTCATAAATTATACCTCACATTCTGGAGTTAAAAATAGGTCGATTGAACCTAACTTACCTTGGTGCAAATGTTCTCATAAAAAAAGTTACTGCCCTTTGAAGTTACAAAATAAAAATCGATTTTTTTCAATATATCGAAAACTAATAGAGATTTTTTATTGAAAATGGACATGAGGCATTCTTATGGCAGGATCATCTTAAAACAAAATTATAGTGAAATTTGTCCACCCCATAACAATTTTATGGGGGTTTTGTTCCCTTGAACCCCCTAAAAACTTTTGTGTACGTTCCAATTAATTCATTATTGTGGTACCATTAGTTAAACACAACGTTTCTAAAACTTTTTTGCCTCTTAGTATTTTTTAGATAAGCCAGTTTTTATCGGGATGCGGCTTCTTTTTTAATATGTTTACATAAAAATTTTATGGGGGTTTTGCTCCTTTAAACCCCCCAAATGTTTGTGTACGTTCCAATTAAACTATTATTGTGGTACCATTAGGTAAACACAGTGTTTTTAAAACTTTTTTTGCCTCTGAGTCTTTTTTTGATGTCACCTTTTATCGAGATGTGGCTTCTTTTTCAAAATATACCTAATAATGTAAATTATAAATAAATTTTCAGATTATTAACAGCTCTCTATAATCGTACAAAAGGAAACAAAACCCCCATAAAATTTTTATAGGGTGCACAAATTTCACTTAAAATTTTTTTTAAGATTTTGCTACTATAAGAATGCCACATGTTCTTTTTCAATAAAAAATCTCTAAGAGTTTTCGATAAATAAAAAAAAATCGATTTTCAGTTTGTAACTTCAAAGGGCTGTAACTTTTTTTGCGTGCACTATTGTATATACGTAAGTGAGGTTCAATCAACCTATTTTTGACTTCAGAATCTGTGGTATAATTTATGACCAATCTTTTCGGGACACCCTCCAAGGTATAGTCCAGGGTAATAAGGTTTTTTCCATGACACTCGAGCAGCCAGGGTACTGAAGCGTTTTTTCGAGAGGTAATACCTATACGACCAAATTGTAACTATTTCCTGCGTAGGATCTGGCGGCCATTTTTATTTATAAACAATTAAGTGTCAAAAAATGGCATTTTTCCCTTTTTTTTCAAATCAATGGAAAACAGTGAAACTTATGTTTTTTTTTAGTACAAATATCTTTGAGATTATGGAAAAAGCTTTAAAATGACGTACCTATGTATTAAAATATTGATATACTCATTTATTGTTAATATAATTGCGAAAAAAGGTCGGAATTGCAAAACAATTAACTTCGCAATATCTATTGTAAAAATTAGTGTACAGCTTTGAAATTTTTGTTATATAAGGGTTCTTTGGTGCTTAATATGTGATACAAATTTCAAAGCAATTCATTTAACTGTTTAAATTTTATTCAAATTGTTTATCCCAGAGAGCATTTTTTTTGCAATAACATAAGTCGGAAAAAAATGACGCTAGAACCATTCCACAGGTGTCACATAGTCACATGAAAGAGCATGAGCTATATATTTTCAATTTGGTTTAAAAAAAGCGGATAAAAAATGCATTTATTAGTAATAAATAATTATGCAAAAGTATCGTAAATTTTTCCTTATAAACTTTTTATTTTGTTATATAAGAAATTATATATATTTATTACAATTTTTTATCAATTATGATATAAATACTATTACTTGGTAGTTGTGCACTTAAAACAGGGTAAAAAAGTTAATTTTTTTGGAAAAAGTTATTCAAAAAGTTTATAAGGAAAGATTTACGATAATTTTGCATAATTATTTATTACTAATAAATGCATTTTTTATTCGCTTTCTTTAAACCAAGTTGAAAATATAGCTCATGCTCTTCCATTTGACATTTGTGGAATGGTTCTAACGTAATTTTTTTCTGACTTATGTTATTGCAAAAAAAATGCTCTCTGAGATAAACAATTTGAATAAAATTTAAAGAATAGAAATAATCGCTTTGACATTTTTATCACATATTAAACACCAAAGAACCCTCATTTGACAAAAAATTCAAACCTGTACACTAATTTTTACGGGTCAAGGACGTTTCATCGCCGCCAGTTCATCGCCGCCGTAGAAACGGCCGGCGATGAAACGGCCGGCGATGAAACGAACGGCGATGAAATGGACTGGCGATGAACCGGCGGCATCGAAACGGCGGAATCGAAACGGCGGCGATGAAACGTCCCATTCCGAATTTTTACAACAGTTATTGCGAAAATAATTTTTTTTTGCAATTCCGACCTTTTTTCGCAATTATATTAACAATAAAGGAGTATATCAAACTTTGTAATATGTCATTTTAAAACTTTTTCAATAATCTCAAAGATATTTGTACTAAAAAAATCATAAGTTTCACTGTTTCCATTGATTTGAAAAAAAAGGAAAAATGCCTTTTTTGACAGTTAATTGTTTATAAATAAAAATGGCCGCCAGATCCTACGCAGGAAATAGTTACAATTTGTTCCTATAGGTATTACTTGTGGAAAAACGCTTCAGTACTCTGGCTGCTGAAGTGTCACGAACAGGGTATATTTTTGTCTTATTACCCTGGCCTAATATTCTAGTTAAATCAGCGAGCGCAGCCAGCTTTCAGTTGATTCATTTTTACTTAGAACTTATATGTCTTTTTTTTTGTTGAAATTATTCAATAGATATATATTTTTCCTTTTCGTTTACTTAAATCACAATAAAGAATTTTATTCTACATTTTAATCTGTACCTCCACATTTATTTCTAAAAAAAACTTAGTTTAAGTAAGAAACGTACAACTGCTATTATTGTCGCCGTCGAAGTTTCTCTAAACATTATTCTTAAAAGCTTATTTTGTAGAGTTATATTGATGGAAAGACTTCATCAAACAGAAACGCATTCTGTTTCCTCAAATTTGAATTATTCAGACGATGAAGACGAAGAAAAGGACCTTTTTATTAACAGTCTGTGGAATATTCACAAGACGTTGGTTGCATTGCGTGGTAAGAGATGGATAGAGAAATAAGTTGGTACTATTAATCTTTAAGCTGCTCGGCTCCGAGTTAAAATAGGTGATTTATGAGAATTCGATTTTCTTGTTTCCCTTATTTCGTTGTTTTATTTCGGAAATAAATTTAAAAGCCCAACGTTTGATTTCAGAAGGAAACAATGATTAAAACTCACTGCGACTTTTCCATCATTTGAAATAATGTCAATATAATAGTTATATCCCTAACATAAGTTTAATGATAGTGTTAAGTCTATAAAGTATATGAATGTCACAATAGGTGGGACGGATAATGAGGGGACAGCGATATGAAATGCTAAGACTGATAATACATGGAAAGATAAGAGGAGAAAGGAGTATAGGAAGACGGAGAGCGCCAAGGTTGAAAAATTTAAGGGACTGGTTTAAATGCAGTTTCTATAGAACCTCCGATTGGGAAACGGCACTTAAAGAAGCAGATACCAGGTTAACATTTGTGTCTGGTAATATTTAATTGTTCGCTGAAATGATAGAATTTAGTATCCTAGAGTGTATTTCCATTTGAACTTCTTTAAAAGGCGAAGACGTGAATAATGAATATATTAAAATTAAATGCTTATCTACATTACCAAATACCAGAAGAACAAGGTACTTGAGAACAAAAAATATTGAACCTGTGACAGTAAGCCTAACTGAAAGCCATAGTATAGTGTAGGAAACAGAGGTTGAACCTCGCAAAATGGACACAAGTCCAGTTTTATTTTTTTTTCTGGTATATCAGGGGGTGCTTATTATGAGACTAACTTTTTCTTAAAAAATTTCGCCCCGGAACCCCCCTTTTCATCCCATTAAAGGGGGTAATTTGTGGTTTTTGCGAAACGTAGCTCTTCCTGTACGTTTTGCAAAAAATTTACTTAATAATAAAATGAAGAGGACCATATTTCTCACTATTTATTTCCCGACAGCATATGTCTATCACCCATCGTTTAGCGGGGGTGGCGCCCCAAAGTTGACACATTTTTAAAAAAGATGTCTAAAAAAATTATTTTTCCCTAACTGTAGTGAAAATTAAGAAGAAACCTTGCGGCAATTAATCACAAATAAGTGGCTGATTTTTTGGTATAGGTTTCATTTAACGACGTTCTACACCTTCGGCAAAGAATTAAGGATTTGCATGAAATTTTAGTATGTTATAGTTTACTTCAAAAAACTAAGACTTGATTTTTTAAAAATTGTTTTACCGTGCCGTTTAATTACTATTAAGGGTCAAAGTTAAGTTTTAACATGGGCTCTTATGGGAATTTTTAAAAAGTTAATAACTTTTGACCCAAATTTACGATTTTTAATTATTTATGCTTAAATTAAAGGTTTTTTTGTAAGGAATAACATATTAGAAAATGAGGATTGTTTACCGTACCATTTATTTTTAATTTATTTATTATAATTAATTCCGTAATTTCCGTAATTTATTATAATTTATTTTTATAAAGTATTCAACACTGAAACATATGATTTGCGTATTCTGCTATAAATGCATTGTTACCAACTTTTGCTTGCATATAAGTTTCCCCCCTTTCCTCTGAGAGGCATACCCCGCAACGAAGGTGTAGAACGTCGTTAAGGGCAATTGGCCATTTTTTAATTACAGGGTGTTACATTTTAAAAAACCCCTTTTTATTCCATCTGAACCGCCTATGCTAGAGTAAAAAAACTCTCAGCGATTATCCATGTACTGGTGTTTTTTTACAAATTTGTAGAATCCACCCTCATATTTTCCCCTGAACCATCCAAAAAAAGGAGACTTAATAAATATAATAATCAAAAATTGATTTTGGGACACCACTGTGGCTTTAGGGTGCAAAGAAAATAAAATATGCATAGCTCATAATGTGTAGCAGACAGTGTGTTCTTTTATTTTCCATAAGTACGTTATCAATAAAATGAATAGGTGACGAAAAAAAAAAACAAAAACTGGAGCCCGCCAAAGCATTTCTGAGGTTTACGGCGACACTGTGCCGTAACGGTTGCTTATACGAAAAAAATGCATAGAACCTTATTTGTAGAGAAAATAGTGGTATTTAATTCTGTATAAGCTTTAAATAAAATCGAAAAAACATGCTCTCCAAGGGATAGGGGTAGTTTCTGCAGTTTATATTCAAGGATAGAGGTAGTTTCCGCAGGGATGTTGCAATAATCATATATATTTATGAAAAATCCAATTGATGGAGCATATGGGTCAAAAAGCGAAAAAAAATTTTTTTTCAACCCCTTCTTTATTTTTTGTGGCTATAGGGGTTGCATCAAGAAATCGCTTCTGGTGTCCACGCATGGGTAATAAGAACGTGCCCAAAATGATATATGAAGCATTTTAATAAAGGGTATGGTGTGTGAAGGATTCCAAGAAAATCACATTTTTTATTAATTCTCCTTTTTTTTTGGGTGGTTCCGGGGCAAAATGGGAAATGGGGGTGCATTTTACAAATTTATAAATATCACCAGTACATGGATAATCGCTGAAAGTTTTTTTACTCTAGAATAAGCGGTTCAGATGGTATAAAAGGGGTTTTTTTTAAATGTAACACCCTGTAATTAAAAAATGGCCAATTGCTCTTAAATGAAACCTATACCAAAAAATCAGCCACTTATTTGTGATTAATTGCCGCAGGGTTTCTTCTTAATTTTCATTACAGTTAGAGAAAAATAAATTTTTTTTATATCAAACATCATTTTTTAAAATTTGTCAACTTTGGGGCGCCACCCCCGCTAAACGGTGGGTGATAGACATATGCTGTCGGGAAATAAATAGTAGGAAATATAGTCCTTTTCATTTTACTACTACCCAAGTAAATTTTTTGCAAAACGTACAGGAAGGGATACGTTTCCACAAATCCGTAAAAACCACAAATTACCCCCTTTAAAGGGATGAAGAGTGGGGGTTCCGGGGCGAAATTAAAAAAAAAAGTTAGTCTCATAATAAGCACCCCTTGATATACAAGAAAAAAATAAAACCGGACTTGTGTCCATTTTGCGAGTTCAACCTCTGTTTCCTACACTAGTAAGGTTGTATCAGAAGTACTGCAAGTCGTTTAAAAAAGAAAAAGATGTGTTAGATAAGAGTGCGACATATCACTTGACCATTTAAAACTAGTAGATGCGCTTAAAAGAAGAAAAGTACAAATTACTTGTATTTATAGTCCAGGGCCCATCTGTTTTGAGATGGACGTTGAGAGGTGACTTAAATTTTTTTGCAGAAATTGCTTAAAAATAACTCAAATAATAATATTTGAGTTATCCTCCCTCTCAAAAAGGTCCGGAACATTGTTTAAATAATGAAAATGTCAAAAAATGAAGGAAAAATTCGATTTCTTTCTTCGTTTTTTGATTATAACTTTAAAAGTATTCATTTTCGAGAAAAGTTGTACTGACATAAAAGTTGCGTAATTTTTCCTACAATATAGAATTGGTTAAAAATTTAAAAAATAGTCACCCTAGTTGCAAAATAGCAATAATTGCGAAAAAACCATACAAAAACAAGTATTCGCATTTTACGTTTTTCAACCATTTATGCTACACTTAGGACCTTCATATTTCACCCAGAAAAACTTTACCATTAGTAAAACAATACTGTAAATTTCATTAAGATCGGTTCAATAGATTTTGTAAAATAAATTTTGCTTACAGCAAATACAGTATTGTTTTACTGTATTATATAGTTTTTCTGGGTGAAATATGACGGTCCTAAGTGTAGATAGCATAAATGGTTGAAAAACGTAAAATGCGAATACTTGTTTTTGTATGTTTTTTTGGCAATTATTGATATTTTGCAACAAGCGTGACTTTTTTTAAATATTTCACCAATTCTATATTGTAGAAAATTTAATTATGCAACTTTTATGTAAATACAACTTTTCTTGGAAATGAATACTTTTAAAGTTATAATAAAAAAACCAAGAAAAAAATCGAATTTTTCCTTCATTTTTTGACATTTTGATTATTTAAACAATGTTCCGGACCTTTTTGAGAGGGAGGATAACTCACATATTATTATTTAAATTTTTTTCAAGCAATTTCTGCAAAAAAATTTGAGTCACCTCTCAACGTCCAAATGTACTAATATTTTTACAGATGCGCCCTATTAAGACACTAGGCGGGAAGGACAAAAGGCGAAAGAACTAGGTGAAGGATACAAATTATGGTTTACAGAGAAAAGTTACACTAGGAATGGAGTGGGTATAATTGCTTATAGAGAAATGAAAGATAACGTACTAGAAGTTGTAAAAATGAGCGATAGATAAATTATAATAAAATTTGTATTTGATAAAGAAATGTCGTTGTCGAATATATGCGACCTTCCGTAGTGATTCCTGGGATGCGAGGGTGTCAGTCCAAATCGATATTCCGTATGTTAATACTGACGTGACTACTGATGACAGTAACATCCTTCTGCTTTGTTTTGGGCCACCTACATTTGGCATTAGCCGTGATAAGGCTGCCCTTAGGCAGGTTGGTGGAGTTAAAAGCATATTTGATGTCCAATGTGACCACTAGGTGTCCAATGTGACTCCCACCTCTTCCATCGGGTCCCTGCGATCTCTGCCTCCTTGAAATATTTGAATAATTTGGAAATATGATCCATAGTTGAAACAAAATTTTTGTTTTGATTCATATCAATTTTTTGTACGATATAAAGAATCAGTACGGAATTATCAATATTAATATCGACGCGATGTTTCATAATTTGCTAATAAAAAGTAATCCCACTGAGAAATACATTAAAACAAAGTTAAAACTTTTCATTAAAAACTCCCAATTGTGTTCTTTTCGTAGTATTTTTTGTTCAGTTTAATTGTTTTATATTATTAAATATTTATACCATGGATAATATTATGTAAATTTTTTTAAGCGTAGAAATTTCATTATAAAGTTATTATAAATTAATTATTGCTATAAAAGTTAAATAAGTTTCAACAGCAATTAGGTATATAGCCAAAAATAAAATCAACGAAATAAAATTACCATCGCAAATCACATGCAAATCAATACAGCAGCGATAAACGTTTATAATATAGAATATACGAAACGAATGAGTTTGTAAAAAATACAGGGTCTTAATTAAGCGTTACCTATTTTTAAATTTAACATAACATACTCGATGATCCTATTATACCGGAAGGTGTCGGGGTGCTTTAAATAAATAAAACAAAAATATGTGTGGGATGAGTGGTGCGAATTCGAAATGTTCAATTATCCATGATTGTCTCATATGGCGTGTGTTATTTTGGCTTTGATGGCTACCGTGGTCTATGGCTTATTTGTATAAATATGCGACTTAGAAAACTTCATAATAAAGAGTCTAATGGGGTAAAATCTCACGATGTAGGTGGCCAGTTTATGGCATAGTCACCACCACCTCCACGAGAGATGGCCATGCTCTTAAATCGCTCGTGCAAAATGTGATGAACATGATCTGTATGCCCTTACCGCTATCTTGTTGAAACCATATATATCGGTGGTATTCATACCATCCAGCCATGATGACTTGGCAAAATAGACTGAATTAATGAGAGCCAATTTGGCAGATGTAACTTCAAATATACGGCCAATATAACCGTAATAATATAAAAACAAATATCACAATTAGTTACCAAAGTAAAACTAAAAAGAGTATGAATGGATGGAGACTGGAAACATTAAACTTCAGTAAATTGAGTAGAAAAGCATGGTCATTACTCCTTACTTAGAAAACTTGGTAAAGCCAGATATCCAAACGAGAGACAAAGTACCAACAGTTGCCAATAGAGTAGCTTCCCACATTCTAGCAATCTTATGAGCACCTAGAGACCGTTACCACAAAAATAAAACTAGAATTAAAAATACTGAAGTCTGAATACTCTGACTCTAGAAGAAACCACCTCAGCAATATCAGAAATTAAGTCTGGAAAGGCACCCGGTTCCGATAAGTCCATCCAGGATTTTTACTTCATTATGATACACATGCTATGAAATGGTTGGCTGATTTCTATACAGATATCTTCAAATCAGGAGTAATCCCCCCAATCACATTAAAATACATCCATTTTAGCCATATTAAAATCAGGAAAGGCAAATGATCAGCTTCAAAGCGACCAACCGATTGCACTGCTGAACTGTGTCTATACACTGTTGGGACGCTTAAACACAGTTGCACAGATCAGATCCTATTCCTAACAACACATATTGAAGCAGGTTTTAAAAGAAAGATAACAATGACCATTGCTTTCATTGCCCTATCAGCTGCATACGATACCATCTGGAGACAAGGACTAATCTGTAAATTAGTCCGTGCCATTCTGTGTGAAAAAATAACTAAGCTCATTGACAGCACGCTTACGGACATACTCTTTCAAGTCAGTAAGTAATTTTAAAAGTGTCAGGTACTGGTATAGTATAGTTGATCCAAAAGATGGCATAACCCAGACATCCAAAGTGAAAGTTATCATTCAACACCAAATTGTTCTATATGGTCCACACAATGTCCAGAAAAAAGTCACACCATTTTGAGCGTCGGGATTGGGGGGAGAGGGGGAGAAATCGGTAAATTCGTAGTTTTTTAAGTTTTTCGCCAATATTTCTAAAACTATGCGGTTTAGCATGAACAACCTTCTATAAAAAATTGTTCTACATTAAATTTGAAATAAAAAAGGCCTTATGCATAATCTTTCTAAAACGAATGGTTCCAAAGTTACGGAGGTAGTATAGTATAACTGGTCCAAAAAAGGCCTAACCAAAAACATCCAAAGTAAAAGTTTTCCTCCAACACCAAAATGTTCTATATGGTCCACATATTGTTCAGTAAAAAGTTACACCATTTTGAGCGTCCGGTTTGGGAGGGAGATGGGAGAGAAGCCGGTAAATTAGTAGTTTTTTTTACGTTTTTCGTCAATATTTCTAAAACTATGCTTTAACGTGAACAATGTTATATACAAAAATGTTCTACATGAAATTTAAAACAAAAAATGTTGTATACATAATTGTTATAAAATCAACGTTTCCAGAGTTACGGAGGGTGAAAAGTCGAGGTTTTCGATACTTTCTATATTTTTTGGGCAATATTTATGATATAACTATACCAAAAAAACAGACATCCAAAGTCAAAGTTATCTTGTTCTATATGGTCCACACAATGTTCAGAAAAAAGTCACACCATTTTGAGCGTCGGGTTTGGAGAGGGGGGAGAAATCGGTAACTATAAAAAGTATCGAAAACCTCCACTTTTCACCCTCCTTAACTCTGAAACTGTTGATTTTATAACAGTTATGTATAGAACCTTTTTTGTTTTAAATTTTATGTAGAACATTTTTCTATAGAACATTCCTTACGCTAAAGCATAGTTTTAGAAATATTGACGAAAAACGTAAAAAAAACTACTAATTTACCGACTTCTCCCCCATCTCCCCCCTAAACCGGACGCTCAAAATGGTGTAACTTTTTACTGAACAAGATGTGGACCATATAGAACAATTTGGTGTTGAAGGAAAACTTTTACTTTGGATGTCTGGGTTAGGCATTTTTTTGGACCAATTATACTGTACTACCTCCGTAACTTTGGAACCGTTCATTTTAGAAGGGTTATGCATAGGACCTTTTTTATTTCAAATTTAATGTAGAACAATTTTGTGTAGAGGGTCGTTCATGCTAAACCGCTTGGTTTTAGAAATATTGACGAAAAACGTAAAAAACTACGAATTTGCAGATTTCTCCCCCCTCTCCCCCCGAAACCCGACGCTCAAGATGGTGTGACTTTTTTCTGAACATTATGTGGACCATATAGAACAATTTGGTGTTGGAGAATAACTTTCACTTTGGATGTCTGGGTTTGGGTCTAACTATACCATACTATACCTATCTGATTTGGCACCCTTACTGATTAATTTATATATCGCGAACCTACCTATTTGATCGCAAAATACTTGGAAAAATTTTCGGATCTCAACACGACATCACCACAGACCAGTATAGGTCCATCCGACATCAGAACCAATATCTAATATTGTCCAAGAAATTAAATCACAGCGGCTAAAATGGGTAGGCCACGTTCACAGACTTCATAAAGAGAGACTTGTAAGACTGGTATGGGAGGAGATTCCTACAGACGAAAGACCACTCGGACGTTCCAGAATGCGATGGTGAGATAACATCCAAGCAGATCTCCGGAAAATGAACATTCCATTTGACCCTAAGTTGATGGGAGATTAAAAAAATTGGAAAATAGTTGCAAAGTCAGCCAAGACCCACCCAAGGTTGTAGCGCTACGTGATGATGATGATGAACCTGCCTAGGACAACTTCGCAGAAATTTGGCCAAGCTAACAAAAACTATCCGTTCACTTTTAAGTTTTTAAAAACATATAATACAAAAGCTATGTGCTCAACTTTCGTACTCAGATCATCCGCTTTCCGACTTATCTATACTCAGCTGCTAAGTATACTTCCCCGGTATGACTCAACAACAAACGCACGAAGACTGTTGACACCAGGTAATGTGAATGATCTCAGGTACAAAATTAGACCAATACCGAAGTATTTTCTTCTCTCGCAGGTCATCCTCTTCTCAGAGAATACAGAAAAATCCAGGCTAACCTTCAACTATGAACTACCCATTGACCTTATTTTTTTTGTAGAAAATAAAACATTATTTTAACTTTTAATACGTTTTAATAGGTAACTGAATCTTTTTAGAATGGTTCAAATATTTAATTCAACTACAGTTCCCGGAACGAACCATTGCCGACAACCAACGCTGTCGTCGTCGTACACTCACCTAAATTGTATGCAGACAGGATTTCTCTCACCGGCCATGGTTCGCTCCGGGAGCTGAATGTAGAAATCTACAAACAAGTTTATGCTGTCGCCATCTAGAGGAGGATTGCGATATACTTCTTCTTTTAGTGGCTATTCGTTTCGAATATTGGCGATCATTCTGGCTATAATTATTTTATTAACTGATGCTTTAAATAGATTAGTTGTTGTGGAGAACTATTTCCTCAGGTTCTTTAACCATGATATGCTTCTCCCAATTCCTCACTTTCCGAATAATTTACCTTGAAGGATTACCTTCAGTAATCTGTATTTAGTGCCGTTTCTCATTATGTGTCCGAGATATTCTAACTTTCTCCTTTTAATGGTATACATCACCTCTCTTTCTTTGCCCACTCTTCGTAATACGGTCTCGTTGGTTATCTTGTCCGTCCATGATATCCTTAGGATTCGCCTGTATAGCTTCAAGTTTTTTCTCCATTCCTTCAGTTAGTGTCCAGGATTCAACTCCGTAATACAATATTGAGAAGATAATAAATAACATCGTAGGAGCCTTATTTTTGTCTCCAGCTTAAGGTTGTGGCTTTTAAAGGATTTGGCCATGTTATTGAATGCACTCCTAGCCTTCTCTATTCTACATTTTATTTCTTGTGAGTAATCCCATTGTTCGTTTACTATTGTTCCAAGATAGTTATACTGTTTTACTCGGTCCACTGGTGTATTATTGATAAGTAGTTGGGCGTCTCTAATTTTATTTTTGATGATGATCATAAATTAATTATTGATATATTTACTTGAAGTCCAAATCTTTTACTTACTTCATTTACTTTGTTTATTAGTTGCTGTAAACTGTTCAAACTGTCTGCTAAAAATAACGGTGTCGTCTGCATAACGGATGTTGTTTAGGCGTTCTCCACTTAGACGTATTCCATGTTCGCAATTTTCCAAGGCTTCATTAAATATTTCCTCTGAATATAGGTTAAATTATATAGGTGAAAGTATACAACCTTGTCTAACGCCTCGCAGAATCTGGATGGCTTCCGTTGGTTCACCTCCAAGATTCGTTCTTGTTGTGGCTGATTGGTTCCAGTATAAATTTTGTATTATACGTCCGTCTTTATTGGGCTTTTGTTAGAACATCCATCATTTTTCGGTGTTGAACTGTATCAAATGCTTTTTGGTAGTTCACAAAGCAGGTGTAAATATCGCAAGTCATATCTCTGCATCTTTGAAATAAAACCTGTAGACTAAACTGTGCATCTCTTGTAATACCTATGCCTTTCATGAATCCAAACTGTGTGTCTTGTATTCTCTCTTCGCATAGCTTGTATATCCTACGATATATAATTTTAAGAAAAAGTTTTAATGTATGGCTCATTAGACTTATTAGCCTATATTCTCCGCACTTTTTTGCTCCCTGTTTCTTTGGTAAGGTAATAAATTCTGAAACTAGCAAATCTTTTGGGATATTGCCTGTGTCATAGGCATTATTGAAGATTTTACATAGTATTCGTAAAGATTCATCATCAAGAAGTTTAATAAATTCAGATTGTACTGTCTGGTCCTGGAGCTCTACCTTCTTTTAGTGATATTATGGCTGCTCTGATTTCTGCCACTACTATAAGTGGTCCTGTTTCCGTAGGTATTGGGGACTGGTTCTCCCTCTCTGGCGATATACTGCGTAACGAATATTATATACTGCAACGTCATTGATCTTGATTCTGTACCCTTATTATTGATCAGTGAAAATAATGTATATTATGTATTTTATATTACGCTCTCTATTTTAGGAACCATGAGTACCATGAAGGTAGATGCCGAAATCCTCGGTGAAGATTTAGCGGAGATAGATGACAAATATTTACCCCCTACTTATTTGGTTATACAACTCTCCGCCGACATACCTTTAAAAACATTAACATGGTTGATAGAAAAATTGAGGGGTAAAAAGCGAGACGGCGGAGGGGAACTGATTGTGATAAAACAGCCTGTGAATCCAGAAGGTGTAAGTGTTGACTAAAATTCTCAAGATATCTCAAAAATTTAAATCTATGTTTTAATTTATTTATGAGGTTATTTACCTTCCGGTAAAACTAAGTTTATTTGCTAAATACTATAACAATAATTTCATAATGCGAATATTATATTCAGTGAGGACGTTTGAGTTGGAATAAATTCATTATCTCGAGAAGAGGCGAATTTGGAGAGAAATCCTGAGACAGGTCGATTTTTGTTTTTAAATTATGACTTTTTGGCGTATATATAATATTAGTGACGTCATACATCTGGGCGTGATTACGTAATTGATGATTTTAAATTAATTGAGAAAAAAGAAGAGTGTATGTAATCCATTTATTTTAAACTACATTTGAGTGCTGTCAAAAAACAGAAAGAAATGTTTATTTAACAAATAAACTTTTTCAAATTCAATTAAAATTCAATGTTAAAGCTTCCACCCACCTGTCTCTTAACAGTTTGAACATTGAATTTAAGTGAAAAGCAATGTTTATTTGTGAAATAAACATTATTACCTGTTTTCCTAACAGAAGTAAAACACATTTTGAATTAAATAAATTACTTACATTCTTCTTTTTGTGTAAATTAATTTAATTCAAAAAATGTGTTTTGTACACCTTGTACAAATAATTGTGTTAATGTTCATATTACTGGATAGAGAAATAAATAACCTTTCAAACGAGCTATCACACAACCCCTACTCTCATTTAAAAAATAATCGATTACGTCATCACGCTCAGATGGATGGCGTCACTAGTATGATATATGCCAAAACGTCATAATTTAAAAACAAAAATCGACCTGTCTCAGGATTGTTCTCCAAATTCGCTCATTCTCGAGATAATGAATTTATTCCAACTCAAACGTCCTCACTGTGTGTAAGCACAATATCAACACAAGGTAGAAGCCTACAATAAGTTGTTTTTATCGATTGTTGTTTTATATTGTGAGCTTATAAATTGTCGATGAACTCTTTTGTGTTCGTAGGTCATCCAAATATTTACCTTAGTCAATACGTTTGGTCATTTTTGAAGTTACGTTGAGTTTTTGCCAATGATCGGGCAATGTTCCACTTTGGTAAATCTGATTGAAGAAGCAGGAAGAATATAGTAGGCATTTCGTCTGATCTTGGAGATTTTCTTTCTTTTGATTCTTGAATGAATTCAGATTTTAGAATTCTTAGACCATTTTGTGTATTATTAATTATTAGCCTCACTACGTTTTCCTGGCATTCATTGTTATAAGTGTTTAAGTGCTGGATGTATTGCTGCCATTCGTTACAACGGTGTTCAGTTGTTAAAGGTAATGCTTGGTAATTATTGCGCAAAGCAGTTCCTCTGCCTTAAGGATCACTTTTCTTACCGAACAATAATCATATTATATTAGCTGTTCCACAGAAAACTGACGGCCAGTAAATGAGAGATTACTTGTATCGTTCATTGCATTGTATAATCCTCTTTTAAAATCGTCGTAAAGTTTTTAAAGTAAAGTTTTTAGTTCCTTAAAGTTTTTTTTCTACAATCGTGTTAAAAATGCAATTTTTAGCACTCCATACGAGCGTTAAAAATGCTACTTTAAGGCACCAGTGATTTAAAATTTTTATGGCACTGCAATTCGTATTGGTGTATAGGCAATTTTGATGTAATGTCAAAAAAATATAAAAATGGAACGTCAGTCAAGTTCAAGTAAAAGTTTTGTAGATATTGTCCTGTAATTACGTTTGTAGAAAAAATATTGTATGATATGCGTGTTAAAAAGTACATTTTTAAGGCACTCATGTGAATTGCAGAACTCGCTTTGGCTCATTCTGCAAACATTCACATGCGTGCCTTAAGAGGGAACAGTAGTGATCAACAGGTAGCAAAAACGCGTTCCAAGATTGCGGCTATAATACTTAAGACTGTCTTAGGCCGGTTAGGATAAAAGGTAGTTAAAGTAGTCATTAAAAATACATTATTTATTATACAAATAATACACTTGTGAAATTGTGAAGATGCCTACATTAGTTTCAAAAGAGATTAGTCTTATCAAATAAAATTACGTTACTCACAGATCAAATACCTTGGACTGATCACAAAGTAAATATCAAAGGTCATGTCCACAGAACGTGGCAAACTACTTGGGATCAGACTAACAACAAACTAAAAGAATGCCTAAGTCAAGTAGGAACTAAACTCATGTTACCAAGAAATAGAAAAGACCAAGTCATCATCAACCGACTCCGAATAGGACATACGTTACTAACACACAAGCATATCTTCAACAAGGAGGCCGCTCCGATGTGTACCAATTGCAACACGCAACTGACAGTGAAACATATAATTATCGAGTGTCCAGTGTACCAGAAAGAAAGGATCGCGTGTGCTCTTAGTGACAATATTAAAAGTGTACTGACTTCAAACCTAAACTCCTTATTAAATTATCTCAAAATGACTAAACAATACACCAGATTGTAAAGCATGTTTATATAATAATATGTATCTTACTGTTTGTGTATGTCCCCCCGCTAATAACCCTTAGTGGTTGATGCGGGTTTATGTGTGTAAATAAAAAAAAAAAAAAAAAAAAAAAAATTACGTTACACATAAATCAAAATATAATTCTGTAGAGGTTGGAACAAATTTTATATCAAAGTTTAGGTGAAAACAAAGATATTTTCAAGAAAATATGTGATTTATATAACTTCATTTTTGCACACAATTTGTTTAACTGCTCCGGCAATTCATGTTTATATGAAGATGTTTACGATTTTTTTCTAAAAAATTGACAGAAACAGCGTTTATTTAAGACTTATTAAATTAAATTTGACTCTTACTTTATTTCAATAATAATAAATAAAGCTTGAAAACCAATTTGAAATAGTTATTTATGATATAAGTGTTAAAAGTACACGTTTAAGGCACGCATGTGAAAGTTTGCAGAATGAGCGAAAGCGAGTTCTGCAATTCACATGCGTGCCTTAAGAGGGAACAGTAGCGATCAACAGGTAGCAAAAACGCGTTCCAAGATTGCGGCTGTAATGTTGAATATTTTTTCGAGATATTTGGCACACGTATTCGTAATATAATAGAGAATGGCGGTACAGAGTTAAATTTGAAAAATATGTTAGTATGTGGAAATTACTCTGCAATTAAATACAATATTAAAAAAACGAGCTTGTACCGCCATTAAGAAGAACAAAAAAATACACTTTCTTCAAATAAACTTTTTTATCCGATGTCTAGATTTTGTGTCATTTTGAAACTACTTAATGGCGGTACAGGCTCGTTTTTTTTAATATTGTACTTAATTATAGAGTAATTTCCACATACTAATATATTTTTCAAATTGGACTCTGTACCGCCATTCTTTATTATATTACGAATACGTGTGCCAAATATCTCGAAAAAATATTCAAAATTACAGCCGCAATCTTGGAACGCGTTTTTGCTACCTGTTGATCGCTACTGTTTGCTCTTAAACGTGTACTTTTAACACTTATATCATAAATAACTATTTTATTTCTTATTTGTTGACTTCTTATTTGTTTAACCCCAATGCTCTTCAATGCCAAGTAGTTACGAAAGTTGAATAGTGGTATGTCATCTTGAAGCCTTTCAACGAGCCTAGTTTTGTGTAGCAGTTTTCCATATGTTTATCAATATGTTCTAGGATTTGCATACACTCATCATTTAGTCTTGGCTTGTCCACTGCTGGACATAGATCTCCTTCATTATTTTCTATTTCGATCTTATGCCTGTTGCATCCAATTTCTATGGCAACGTTTTAGATTATCAGTCCAACGACCAACGACATCATCTCTTGGTCTTCATTCCAGTATCCGCTTTGTCCATCGGTTATCTGTTATTCGAGCCACGTGACTCGCCCAGTTCCACTTCAGTGTTTAATTGCCAGATTACCACAATTTCCACTGTTAAATTCTACTAAGTTGAAACGTTGATTGGATTACAGAAATACCAAATCTTTTTGTTTGTATATTTATAATATGAACTCTATAAATTATTTTCTAGTTACTGATTCTTCATGTATCAGCAACCAAACTGAAATTATTAGAAGCAGCAGAAGAAATGGAGTTCATGAAGGCGGACAAAACGGGCAAAGTAAAAGAATTTAGTGTGCAATTTTTAGAGGATTTCTTACCTGGAAGTATGCAAGTTGATAATCTGTTTTCCTTGACAGAACGACAAACAATAACTCGACATGAGGTAAGTATATGACGGGTAGCTCTATTAGACACCACACTCAGTAAAAAACAAGTTAAATCTAAATAAAAGTATATTCAAAATAAAAAAAATATATTTAAAATCCTTTTTAAAAGGTATATAATTTCATTAAGATCCCTTCATAGACAAGGCGAAAACGGCGGGTTCGTTGGAAGAAATATTCCCATGAGATTTTTTTGCATAATCACATTCGTGAGACACCCCAGAATAAGGTTCAGAAGTCGCCCACGCGAAAAGTGGTCCAATTTTTTTTAACAATTTTCAACGAAAACTTTTCGTTTATAAATTTGAAAAAGTGTGTGTGTTATTGCGTTGCCGCTCCTGCAATACTTAGAGCAGGTGTATCGATGGATTCTTATGTAGTTTTGTCTTCTGAATCGAAATCTGAAAACGGCATTTCGATATCTCTAACCGTCTTCGCGATAATCGACCTCAAAGTCTAAAATGTGACGTCACAATCCGGTTATCTCCTACAGACGCACTAAACGTCAGCTCAAATGGTTGATTAGGAAGTAGGCTACTTTTTTTTAAATCTCGATTTGCCAAACATAGGTTATTTACATTTGAGCTTGACACTTCGTGAATGTCAAACTAAATTTTATATTAAGTACATATTAATAAACCATCAATGACATTTGATAGTGAATTTAATTATTATATAAAATAAATAAGATGTTCAAAAATACAATTTGAGTATAAATATTTTAAAGGCAATAATTTATTAACAGTTTTAAAAAGGTTTATACCAGTATAAATACGGCCTCCCCTTTATGATAAATGGACTGTTCCATTTGCTATAAAATTAGAATATTATGTATCTAGTCGTTCCCTAAACTCGACACAACTGGCTAGTGATTGTAGAAGGTAATTTTTTTGTTTTTTGAGAATTTTGCCGAAATTGGCAAAATTACTAATTATTTAGTAATAATTATTAACTATTTAGAAATTATTTTTTTGTCGAATTGGCAAAATTATTGACTAAAATCACTAGCCAGTATTGTGTCTGTGTACATCCTTCTAATGGAAAAAAATATTTGAAGATTTTTCTCAAATTATGGATACCAAGAACATTTTCATTTATAACTCTCTTATTTTTAATTTGACAAATAAAAGTTATTCTTTATAAAAAGCTTTTCATGTTCTAAGATTTATGATGCAACCATCATATATAGGGTGTCCCAAAAGTAGGGGAACGGTCGAACATTTCGCGAACTAAACATCGGATGGAAAAACTGAAAAATACGTGTTCAATCATTTTCAAAAATCTATCCAATGACACCAAACACCAACTCCCACTACACCCCCTGGAGGTGGGGTGGGAGGTAACTTTAAAATCTTAAATAGCAAACCCCACTTTTTATTGCAGATTCGAATTCGTCATGAAAAATTAAGCAACATTTATTCGAAACATTTTTTAAAAATGCTGATAGATGGCTGTAATAAATCGTATTTTTCCAATTAAAGCGCCATCTATCAACAATTCTAAAAAATGTTTCGAATAAATGTTGCTTAGTTTTTCATGACAAATCCGAATCTGTAATAAAAAGTGGGGGTTGCTGTTTAATATTTTAAAGTTACCCCCCACCCCACCTCCAGGGGGTGGGTTGGAGGGTTATGTTTAGTGTTATTCGATAGGTTTTCGAAAAGTATTGAAAAAATTTGTTTGGTTTCTCATTTGGAAGTGTATTTGTCGAGATATTAGACCGTTTCTATAATTTACCCATGTTATCAGGATAAATCGTTTTTCCCAATTATAGCGCCATCTATCCACAGTTCGAAAAAATGTCTTGAATAAAAGTTGCTTACTTTTACGTAACGAATCCAAATCTGCAAGAAAATCTATGGGTTTCCATTTGAGATTTTAAAGTTACCCCCCACCCCACCTCCAGGGGGTGTAGTGGAGGTTGGTGTTTGGTGTCATTGGATAGATTTTTGAAAGTGATTGAACACGTATTTTTCAGTTTTTCGATCCGATGTTTAGTTCGCGAAATATTCGACCGTTCCACTACTTTTGGGACACCTTGTATAAAATTTTATTAATTTTATATGAGGTATATAAAAAATATGAATTTCGATCAAGAGTAAACTACCTTTATAGTTCATAACATTTAAATTAGAATGATATAATTGCACATTAAAACATAATTATTAATTCTAAACTACTTTTCATAATAGAAATTTTCCATATTATGAATTAAAATACGTAAATATACAAAGTTTTCGTTATGACAATGCTCGCATTTTCAGCTTGTTTTTAATCCAATTGCAAAAATCAATATTTTTGGCCCGGACAAACTTTTTTTTAGATTTTTCGGACCATTCTGGACAGAAAAGGTCTCTTGTAATTTTTCTCCAAAGTTGATCGTGTTTGAGCTATAAGCCATTTAAAATTTGAAAAAGGCGAAAATGGCCATTTGAATTACTTAATAACTCGGTTAAAGATTATTATTATGAAAGTCAGAAAGTGACTAAATCAAATTTAAAGCCCCCTCATTAATTTATTACTAAGCTGTTATTTTTAATTATTAATAATAATGAGTGGTAAGATCATATTGAAGCGGCTGTAAATGTGAGTGCGAGTCAGATGCGCCATTGGACTGCCTGAATGGCATCTCTTTCGCACTCATCATGGACGGCCGCCTAATACGTGCATGGTGCTCATTATTTTTGCTTAAAAATAACAGCTTATTAATCAAATAATGACAAAAATTTCTTCAGGATCGTGTAGGGGTGGGGGGGGGGGGGGGGGTGTGCTTTAAACTTTGATTTAGTCACTTTCTGACTTTCATAGTAATAAATTTTAACCGAGAAGCTTGAAAATCGCCATTTTTCGTTTTTTTTTCAATTTTAAAATGCTTTTACCTCGAAAACTATCAACTTTAGAGAAAAATTATATGAGACCTTTTTTATCCAGAATAGTCCAAAAAACCTAAAAAAAATTTGCCGGGCCAAAAATATGGATTTTTGCAATTTGATTAAAAAAAATTGTTAAAAAAAAATTGGACCACTTTTCGCGTGGGAGACTTCTTGAATCTTATTCTGGAATGTTTCACGAATGTGATTATGCAAAAAAATCTCATGGGAGTATTTTCTCCAAAGAACCCGCCGTTTTCGCCTTGTCTATCAAGGGCTACATCAAATCACATAATGTTTTCGATATAAAAATATAGAAAAATCCTTCCAAAGGGCTAGGCTCACCAGGCTTCTGGGTTGAACCATCGACTTTCACTGCGCCGAGATTTCGACATCTGTAGTGCAGTGGATAGTGTGTCGTGTGGTTGCTAGGAATACAATTATTTGCATACATATTAAATGAGTTTTTAGCATATTAAGCGTAACATGAGTGACATGTAATATGCACCTTTAATTTGTTAAAAAGGTGACTTCACAGTATTTAGGTATTTACCCAAAGTGTTGTCGAAAAGTTGAAGTTTTCTCATTCTTACTTATCGTTTTGTTTTATGCGCTCGTTTTGTTAATATTTAATTTCACCTATTGGTCCCATCCTGGGACGGACCCCAGTGCTAGTATAACTTATACAAATATTGTCCAATTCTAATTCTACAAATTTATAAAACCTATTTTAGGTGGAAAATATAAGAGCTCTATCGGAAGAAAAACATGTACCGGGTTTTCCCGAACATCATCTTTATACCGGTCAGTCAATCATTGGAGTCTGCCAAAAACATGAGATAATAAAAGGCATGTATGCGCTGCATGATCGAGAGGTTCTTAAAAAACTTGGAAGGAGCTGGTATATGAGTATATTTGGGAAACAGCCTTATGGTAAGTGAAGCCTTATGTTAAGGATACGAAATAAGTCGATGATAAGTCGGAAATTGAAATTTACTAAACGCAACAGCAAGTGATAGTAAGTAGCTACTGCTCCTATTACGGGTTAAAATTTGAGTTATCAAAATATGTGTTTTATCTCGCCAGGTATTAATGACGCACAGGTAAAGACTCGTGGACTCAACTGTACTTGAATATTTTTATATTTTTATAAACTCAATATAGACTTAAGAGCGTAGGTGCCAAATTTCGGACCAGTGCTATTTAAATGCATTCATTTTTTGGAATCCTAAGGAAAACTAATAAATATTTTTGAAAAATTTAAACGCAGCATAAAAGATTGAATTATTACCGAGGGCCGAAAATCCCTTAGAATAAACAAAAAGTTTCTTTTAAATGAGATATTTGAAATTAAAAATCACACTAAATTTTTTTCTTCTTTTTCACCCATGTAACTTATTATAATAGACGTTATAGAAGTTTTCAGGGGGAGTTAAGTAGTAGCAAGCGAGGAGGACGGTCGTGGTCGTGTGTATGTCGTATTTACACAGTAACATAACTACAACATAACAGTAAGTTGTTTCTATGTTTTGTGGACTTGGAAAAAGCATTTGATCGGGTGCCACGTAACAAGATCTGGGAAATATTAAACCGTAGAAATGTGAAACCGAAGTTAATCCAAGCAATAAAGAGTATATATAAATGTACACGTAATAATGTAAGAACGAAAAATCGCTCATCTCTAGAATTCTACACAAAGACAGGTGTAAGACAAGATGGTGTTCTGAGTACTTTGTTATTCATCACTCTAATGGACGAAATTGCAAAAGAATGCAGGGGTAAGGTAAAAAGAACTAGGGTAGGGGTGTATAAACTTCAACAAGTTCACGTGTTAGAGTTGTTATATGCCGATGACCTGGTAATGGTGGCAAAATCAGAAAAAGACTTGCAAGTAAATGTAAATGTTTGGAATGAAGCCTTTAAGAAATTTGGGATGAAAATAAATATTGAAAAAATAGAAGCTCTAGTAATATCGAAAACTCAAGAAAATATAAATGTAAAGCTGAATAATGAGACCATTACACAAGTAGAGGACTTCAAGTATTTAGGATCAACAATGAATGGACAAGGAAATATAGAACCAGAAATAAACAGCAGGTAATGAGTGCAACAAAATTATACTATGCGCTAAATAAAAGTTTTATTAGGAAGAAAGAAGTAAGCCTAAAAACAAAAATGAAAGTGTTTCAAACTGTATACGAGCCGGTGCTACTCTACGGTAGTGAATCGTGGACAATGAATGACAACATCCGTAGTAAAATTCAAGCATGCGAAATGCGATATTTACGTGCGGTATCCGGGGTGACCAGACGTGATCGTATAAGAAATGAAGACATACGGGAAAGTTGCAGTATTGGAAGGACCTTAGACAGACTTGAAACGAAACAGTTATCGTTGTTCGGACATATGGCGAGAATGGGTGAAGGTAGAACTGTAAAGAGGGTATGGAAAGCGGCATCCGACAGCAAACGAAGAAGAGGCAGGCCAGCAAGAACGTGAAACGCAGATATTGGAAAGGCTTGCGTAAAAAGGAATATTGGGTGGAGAGAAGCAGAAAGACTAGCGACTGACCGAAAGGCATGGAGACGTCTGATTTCTCCACTTACCTCGACACCGTAAGGCACAAGAGGACGGCTTAAGTAAGTAAGTAAAGTAAGAAGTTTTCAGGGACTTTCGGCCCTTGGTAATAATGTATTCTTTCATTCTGCGTTTAAATTGTTTAAAAATACTTATTAGTTTTCTTAGGATTCGAAAAAAATTAAGGCATTAAAAACATTGGCTCAAAATTTTGCGCCTATGCTCTTAATATAAAATAACAAATTGCTATAATTTGGGTCATAAATAACGGCGAATTGGTCATTTCAAGAGCATGAGTGATGTGTTCTCTCTTTCTAAAAGTTCTCCAATCACAGTGTTGAATTAATTTTCACTTGCGACAAATAACATTATATTTTTCGGTGTATCAATCTTAATCCGATCTCAATTTCAAATCGTTACCTGAATCGTAAGCCAATCCTTAGTAATAATTCTTACCACCTACTTTTATTCCTACCAAAGTACAGTCATTCTTGAACAATGTAAATGAAAAATTTGTCTCCTTTTGAACTAGTTAAAACGCAAAAGTGACGTGTACACTTGAATCCGCTAGAGACAAATAAAACTCGTACGAGAAACCAGCGCGTGTGTACGCGCTGTGAATAAGAGAGGATCAAGTTTCCACCTAGGATGAAATTTGGATAATGGGGGAGTAGAATTCGAAGATAGAAAGAGACAAAAATGTAATTTACGTTTTAACAATTCTGTCAAGTATGACGTTCGAAAATTTAAGTGTGTGACTCATTAAAGCTGTTGTTCTATGATCTGGCAGGTTGTTGCACTTGACTTTTTGGGAATTGCTACAAAGGTCGATTGTAGCCATTGTCTGGGGATTGTCGCATTATGATATATTAGATTAAATAGTTCAACCATTACATCAATAACATATTCATCCATGAGTTTCAATAATTCGACCGGAGCATCATTTGGTTCAGTAACTTTGGCCATATTTTGTGTTTTTGATGGCGTAAATGACTTATTCTCAAAATATTGGTCGTCCGGTATTCTCTGTGGTTTCTAATGAAACCGCTCCTCTTTCATCATTAAATAGTTGTTTGATATAAGTGTTTTAGTGACACAATTTATTTTTCACATCAGTAATTATATATTCTTTATCATTTTTAAGGATCTTCGTTGTTGTTCTATTTCTGAAACCTTTCATTTCTTTGTATAGATTAAAGCTATTATACTTTTTATCCAAGTCTTCTATTTACTGGAACCTATAGGAGAGCCACCTCTCTTTTGCCTCTAGAATTTTCTTTGTTTCCCTGAATTTATTTGTATTTTTTATGTTTTTTGCTTTACGTTTTCTTCGTTTTTTTATAAGTTACAGAATTTCTAGTAGGTATTATTCAAGGTTTTTTTCTCCAAGTGGTTTAAGGGTTTCTTTTCGAAATGACACACGAGCATTTATGGTCAATAGCAGAGCCGGATTTAAGGCAGTGGGGCCCCTGGGCAGAATTAGTTTGGGGCCCTACCTTCTACCATTGTAGTTATAACTATGTAATGAAAAAGAATATAAATTGATAAAGCCTAAGTGCCGCCACTACTGAATTAAGGTCAATATTTGGACCTTAGAGAATGTGACTTGTGCTGTTTGTCCTCTCTGAGATTTCAAAATATGGCAAATATTCCTGTCTCCAGTAAACACATTCGATTATACAAACCATTTGCATATTTACGAGTTTTAAATTGTTGCTCATCGTCTTCTGAAATTTTAGGTAATGCTCCTTTAATCTGATTATAACCTGCATCTCTTCTAGATGACCATTTAGGGACTTTTAGGGACAATAATTAAATCGACTAACAAGTTGTATCTATATGTAGAGGAAGTAAAAAATACATAAAGATCATATAGTTCTAAGAAATCAAGGAATGCTATGGCAGCAGGACAACGCTCAGCTGCAGCTTTTGCAACTAAGTTTAGAGAGTGGGCAGCACACGGAATCCACAACGCCTAGATAGTATGTTCTCTAATTTTAGGCTGAACACCATTGTATTTTCCACTCATATCTGACGTGTGGTCGTAAGACTCTCCCCTGCAGTTTTTCAAATCGATATCATGTTTCTGCAAGAATGTCATTAGAGAATTAAATATATTATTGTGTTTCAATTTATCAATCAAAGATAGAATAAGAATTTTTATTTTTTTAATATAACGCGGGCACATAAATTTGATACACCCTGTATATTGATTTGTAAATATTTATTAGAAGTTAGCTTTCACGCAAGGTGGTTTCTCCTTAATGAGTTTTTCCATAAAATATTAAAAACATTTTTGTAAATAAAAAGTGAAACGAACATTTATTTAGGATTATAATTTTTTTTTTATTTACAATCTGCTTCATCGAAGCTATAAGCAAATAGTTTGAATGTTAAATACATGAGGGAGATTTGATCACAATATGTATATATTTAATTTATTAAATCTGTTGGCCATAGTTTCTTCAGTCGTCTTGCGAATTCGGGAGGAGTGTTCAGCAGTCTTGCTTCATCATTTGGATGACTTCTCAGTCCATCAAGGTAGCTCTTTGTGATCCTTGGAATTTCTTCCTCTACCAAGGGTGTAGCTGAGTCCTCGTGTAGGGTTTTATTGCTTACATACCAGGGTGCGTTGAATATCATCCTCAATATTTTTGATTGGACTCTTTGTATTATCTTGATATTTGATGGCTTTGAGCATCCCCAGAGTTGAACACCATAGGTCCAAATTGGTTTTATCATAGTTTTATACAGGAGCAGTTTATTTTCAATATTGAGTTTTGATTTTCGACCAATAAGCCAGCTTATTTGTCGTATTTTGATGTTGATCTGGGTTTTCTTGGCTTGGATGTGCGGCTTCCATGTTAATCTTTTGTCAAGGGTTAGTCCCAAATATTTGACTTGTGTGCTGACTGGTAATTGTGTATCATTTAGTGTTATTGTTGAGCCATGTTCCCAATTGGTCAAGGTGGTTTTGCAGTTGTGCAGACGCGATAATAGGGTCCTCATTGACAGCGATTATGGTGGTGTCATCAGCGAATGTTGAGATTTGGGTTGTTTCAGTGGTTGGGATATCTGCGGTAAATAATAGGTAAAGGAGAGGGCCCAGGACACTACCCTGTGGTACACCTGATTTAATGGGAAAATATGTGGAAGTTGCTGTGTTATATTTTACTTGGAAGTAACGATCTTCAATGTAGGATTTCATGATTAGGTAGTAGGGGGTTGGAAGAATACATTTGAGTTTGTATAAAAGTCCAGTATGCCATACTCTATCAAATGCCTTTTCTACATCTAAGAATGCCGCTGTGCAATATTTTTTTTCCTCAATAGCAGTAAGGATTTTTGTTATAATTCTATGAGTCTGTTGTGTTGTGGAGTGTCTCTCTCTAAAACCACACTGGTGTGTGGGTATTTCTACATCTAGGTTAATGTCATTCTTCAGTCTACCAAGTAGTAGTCTTTCGAAGATCTTAGACATTATCGGCAACAAGCTGATTGGCCGATAGGATGATGTTTTATTTGGAGGTTTACCCGGTTTGTGAATCATTATTATTTGCGCAAATTTCCATGTGATTGGGAAATATGTCAGTATGATTGCACTATTGTATATTGTAGTTAGCATGACCAATGCTCTTCTCGGAAGATGTTTCAGTATTAATCCTGTTATTAGGTCAAATCCAGGTGCTTTGTGGTTATTGCATTTTTCTATTTCTAGTTTAACTTCTGATGTATTGAATGGTGTTATTGGGAGCGTCATAGGGCAAGCACTATCCAGGAAGTCTCTTATTAAGTTTCCATCATCATTATTCTCTACTTGGTGTTCTTTAAAAATACCAGCTAAGTATTCTGCAAATGCTGAAGCTTTTTCCTCGTCTGATCTTCCCCAAGTACCATCATCTTTCTTAATTGGCGAGTTGTGTTCTGTAGGTCTCTTTAAGTGTTTTGTTGCCTTCCATATTGAGTGATCTTCTTTAGACAAGGTACTAATGTAGTGTTCAAATGTGGCATTGCGTGCTTCATTTAGCGCTGTTTTTAATTGTCTGGTTAATCGATTATATTCGTGTTTGTCATTAATGTTGCGGCTTCTTTGCCATCTACCTCTTGCTCTTCGTTTTTCGACTATTAGTTGTCTAATATAATTTGAAGTGGTATTTTTGTTTTCTTGCTTTGGAGTTGATGGTGTAGCTCGATATGCAGCTTGCTGAATTTGACAGGTGAAGTGGTTTATAGCCTTATCTATGTCATCTTTTTCTTTGAGTCTGATTCCAAGATTTATATTCGTGTCAAGCTGGTACTTGAATTCACACCAATTAGTTTTAGGGGAAGTCAACTTGGGTATTTCAGGTCGTTTGATTATGTGGGTGCTGATTGTTGCTATGATTGGTGTGTGGTCAGACGAGAGATCCCAACTTGCTTCTATGTTTGTGTAGTTTGCTGCAATTCCTTTTAGGATAAAGAAGTCGAGTAGATCTGGTAGTCTATTTGTATCGGACGGCCAGTACGTTGGTTGTCCCGTCGATAAGTAGGTGCAGTTTGTGTTGTTGATGGCATCTAGTAGGCTTCTGCCTTTTGGTGCAATGAGTCGTGAACCCCAATTCGTATGCTTAGCATTCCAATCACCTCCAACAATGAATTTGTTACCTAGCTTGTTGAATAGTTCTTCGTATTCTTCAGTTGTGATTCTATGTCTAGGAGGGCTATATATTGCAGCAATTTCGAAGTTCCAAGGCCTGGCATTTATATTAAGTATTGTTGCTTGTAGCTTATCTGTTTTATGTTCCGGCATTTGATGATGTTGTATATTGTTCCTTATAATTATTGCAGATCCTCCATGGGCTGTTCCATCTGGGTGACTAGTGTGGTAGACTGAGTATTGAGGTATTTTAATTACGCTTCTTTCTGTGAAATGCGTTTCGGATACAAAGAGGATGTCTATTATGTTGTCCTCTAGGAATTGGATTACTTCTGCTTTATGGTTTGCTAGACCATTTGCGTTCCATTCGGCTATTCGAACAGATCTAATGAATTTTATTAATTAATGTTGTTAGCGTGGTAAGGATCATGCTGTTTTGATTCATTAGTTGGGTGAACATTGCTTTAAATTCGTTTAAGAATAAGTTCATCTGAGACCCTATGTCAGCTACTTGATTTCCTGCTCTTACTGCTTGGGCATAGGATTGGGTTCCATTCTGTTGTTGGTACTGTGATTGTTGACTCTGATACTGTGAAGTTGGTGCTGGGTTAACATTTTGATGTGGGTTCTGATTATTATGGGTTGACTGATTTCCGCGTTGTCTATTATTTCTTACATTTTGCAAGTCCTTGTAAATTACGCAGCCTTTATAGTTTGCAGTGTGTTCTCCGTTACACAGGGCACATTTTGCTGGTGTATTTCTGGGTTTTGTACATTCTGGCGTTGGATGACTTCCTCCACATTTCACGCATGCGTAAGGTCTTGTACAATACGCTTTTGTGTGTCCATAACGTTGACAGCGCTGACACTGTGTTATATTTTTCTTTCTGTGAGGAGGTTCAAAGCTGACTTTCATATTGCCGATAGAATCCAGTGTATAGATGTGTTTGTTGTTTTCTTTCGGTTCTAGGTCCACATAGAACATTGACAGTGGTGATTTATTGACTCTGTGTAATACGTTAATGATATTACGGACAGTATGCCCTGATTTAGCTAGTTCACTTTTTATTTCTTCAACTGGCATCGAGTGGTGTAAATTTCTTATAACTACCCTATAAGCTCTATCTTGTTTTGCTTGGTATGTGTGGTGAACTATTTTGCTACTATTTAAATGCTGTATAAGTTTTCTGTATGACTCAATAGTTTTTGTGTTTATTTTTATTGTGTCATTTGGGAGAGCTTTCGACTGGTAGTCTTCTGCTTTAATGACTGTCGATAGGTTTTCAGTCATCTTTTTGATATCATTTACCCCATAGATAAATATAGGTGGAGGTTTAGGTGTTACTGGTGTGTTATTATTATCAGTTAGGTTTTCTAATGGTTCAAATCTGTTGTTTGTACTCACTTGCATTGTTGTTGTATTATCATCTTTGGGGTTTGCTTTTCTTTTTTTTGTAATTTTTTTGACTGTTTGCCAATCATGGACATTTTCTATGGTTTCGTCGTCTTCATCGCTTGAGTTTTCCATGACAAGTTCCTCTCCACTGAGGATGTATTGGGAAGCATTTGATGTATTTGGTTGATCCATTTGAGGTGCAGGGAGGTTTTGGTTATATTGGTGATTATTGTTTGGGAATGGAGTAGGCGGGATATATTGGTTTGTTGTCTGTTGGCTGCTCGGGAATCCATAAAATGGGGGCGGAATTACTGGAGGTTGTTGAGGCTGTGTATATATTTGGGGCACATTATACAACCCCCCATTTGGCACTTGATTTTGGTGGTACATTTCCTTAATATAGTACGCCACTGAGTTAAAAATTAATCACATAAATAGTAATTTAGAATTAATCACTCAAATCGTTTTTTAATTATTATTTCACTAATTACCATAAACTAGTCCCGGCCGATAGCCGAGACCGGCACAAAAACTTGGAACTTGGATCTCGAGAGCGATATGGTACGTCTTTACTGCTCGGAATCCAAATACACACTCAGGATTATAATTTTAAACCGATTGTTTATTACGGGAAAGGTAGAAGCCATAGGTAATTAGTTCTTAGAAAATTAAGGTAGAGAAATTTGGAATTTTAAGTTTTTTTGTTTAACCCGAGCAAATTCGGTAGAATTTCCCGAAAGTAATTATTATGATGGTAGGAATATTTTTGAAAGAATGACTGGATTTTTCGAATGAAAAAAAGGAAGGTGGAGAGAGAAATGTTTCTGATTGGCTTGGCAATTTGTAATGGGGAAAGTTTTGTTTGAATGTTGAACAGTTTGGAAAAGAAAAGATTATTGTGTTACCGGCAGCCGAGAGGAGCAGTCAAAAGTTTTCGTGAGTAGTTTAGAAGCAAGTACTAGTGGTGGTTTTGATAGTGAGAGTAGCTGAAAAGTGGAACGAGAGACAAATCAAATCGAGAAGAAATACCTCTTTGATTCTGTAAAGTCCAAGAGAGTAAGTTACAAGAATTATTGTTATTTAAATTATTTGTGACACCAAGTAAAAAAAGATACTTGGGTCTCAGGAGATTATTGTTGAGAGAAAGAGAGGAGATAGTTTAGGAGTTATTGAACGAGTACTGGCAAAAAGAGGCCTGGCTTGTGTTTTGGAGCAATAGTGGCTGCTATCCTGCTGGATTGTTTGCTGAGAACGGAGATGGCTTTAATTGGTAGCCTAACCTAATCAACAAGGCTGTTTGGGTCAAGAGGAGACATCATTGTGAGTGAATCAAAAAGGTCAGTCAATAACCTATGTGATAGATTTTCTTTTTAATCAGAAGTCAATTTTTTTACGTAAAAGCATATTCATTTAAGATTTCAATATTTCAAAAATTTAATAGGAAGTATAAGTAAATTTGTGAGTACCAAATTTGTTTGTTTAGCTTGTTTTATTAATGGTATCAGGATCAAAGCGATAAATATTTTTTTGAATTAGATTAATTTATATGATAAAGGTTTCATTTGGACATTTATGCCCACAGAATTTAATTGATAAATTTACAGGGCATTGCTTTTGATAATAAAGGTATTTGTATGTGTTTATTTATGGTATTTTTATTTATTTCCTTTTCCTATTTTTATCCCGACAAGGATCAACTAAGAGATACTGAAGCCACGAGAAAGGATAAGTACAATCTAAGATAATTTAATTATTTTTTTGATGACAAAAAGGCACCCTGAAAATTTTTATTAATTTTTATGTATGATTTGCGACAATTAAATAATTAATCAAATAAATAATAATTAATATCAAAGTAATAGAAAGCAGATCATAACAATATATATTTAGCTTTATGACAGGGATTTGGCAAAAATATGAGAAAGCTTTCAACAGGAGTGAAACCTTCCATGTAACGAAATATCACAGTTAATTGATTGACAAAAATTATTATATGTGAATAATGTGCTGATTTTTTTACGTTTGTAGCTCCCGGGCAGCTGCCCAGCCTGCCCCCCTTGAATCCGGCCCTGGTTAATAGTTAGAGTTTAGGCAAATTCGTTTCCGAATATGTGTTGTATTGTTTGAACCGCCTTGTATCCATGATTTTTTTGGAGTTAGGGTCCTTTACAGTCTTTAGTTTTACTCTCATGTATATTTTTCCCAAAATATTTCTCATATGACACTCAAAACTACTTTCGAACAGCCAGTTCTGTAAATTATGCTGGTGGGAACTTGAACCGCCTTGTATCCTTAATTTTTTTGGAGGTAGGGTCCTTTACAGTGTTTAGTTTTACTATCATTTATATTTTTCCCAAAATATTTCTCATATGACACTCAAAACTACTTTCGAACAGCCAGTTCTGTAAATTATGCTGGTGGGAACTTGAACCGCCTTAATTTTTTTGGAGGTAGGGTCCTTTACAGTCTTTAGTTTTACTCTCATTTATATTTTTCCCAAAATATTTCTCATATGACACTCAAAACTGCTTTCGAACAGCCAGTTCTGTAAATTATGCTGGTGGGAACTTGAACCGCCTTGTATCCTTAATTTTTTTGGAGGTAGGGTCCTTTACAGTCTTTAGTTTTACTCTCATTTATATTTTTCCCAAAATATTTCTCATATGACACTCAAAACTACTTTCGAACAGCCAGTTCTGTAAATTGTGCTGGTGGGAACTTGAACCGCCTTGTATCCTTAATTTTTTGGAGGTAGGGTCCTTTACAGTCTTTAGTTTTACTCTCATTTATATTTTTCCCAAAATATTTCTCATATGACAATCAAAACTACTTTCGAACAGCCAGTTCTGTAAATTATGCTGGTGGGAACTTGAACCGCCTTGTATCCTTAATTTTTTTGGAGGTAGGGTCCTTTAGAGTCTTTAGTTTTACTCTCATTTATATTTTTCCCAAAATACTTCTCATATGACACTCAAAACTACTTTCGAACAGCCAGTTCTGTAAATTATGCTGGTGGGAACTTGAACCGCCTTGTATCCTTAATTTTTTTGGAGGTAGGGTCCTTTACAGTCTTTAGTTTTACTCTCATTTATATTTTTCCCAAAATATTTCTCATATGACACTCAAAACTACTTTCGAACAGCCAGTTCTGTAAATTATGCTGGTGGGAACTTGAACCGCCTTGTATCCTTAATTTTTTTGGAGGTAGGGTCCTTTACAGTCTTTAGTTTTACTCTCATTTATATTTTTCCCAAAATATTTCTCATATGACACTCAAAACTACTTTCGAACAGCCAGTTCTGTAAATTATGCTGGTGGGAACTTGAACCGCCTTGTATCCTTAATTTTTTTGGAGGTAGGGTCCTTTACAGTCTTTAGTTTTACTCTCATTTATATTTTTCCCAAAATATTTCTCATATGACACTCAAAACTACTTTCGAACAGCCAGTTCTGTAAATTATGCTGGTGGGAACTTGCACCGCCTTGTATCCTTAATTTTTTTGGAGGTAGGGTCCTTTACAGTCTTTAGTTTTACTCTCATTTATATTTTTCCCAAAATATTTCTCATATGACACTCAAAACTACTTTCGAACAGCCAGTTCTGTAAATTATGCTGGTGGGAACTTGAACCGCCTTGTATCCTTAATTTTTTTGGAGGTAGGGTCCTTTACAGTCTTTAGTTTTACTCTCATTTATATTTTTCCCAAAATATTTCTCATATGACACTCAAAACTACTTTCGAACAGCCAGTTCTGTAAATTATGCTGGTGGGAACTTGAACCGCCTTGTATCCTTAATTTTTTTGGAGGTAGGGTCCTTTACAGTCTTTAGTTTTACTCTCATTTATATTTTTCCCAAAATATTTCTCATATGACACTCAAAACTACTTTCGAACAGCCACTTCTGTAAATTATGCTGGTGGGAACTTGAACCGCCTTGTATCCTTAATTTTTTGGAGGTAGGGTCCTTTACAGTCTTTAGTTTTACTCTCATTTATATTTTTCCCAAAATATTTCCCATATGACACTCAAAACTACTTTCGAACAGCCAGTTCTGTAAATTATGCTGGTGGGAACTTGAACCGCCTTGTATCCTTAATTTTTTTGGAGGTAGTGTCCTTTACAGTCTTTAGTTTTACTCTCATTTATATTTTTCCCAAAATATTTCTCATATGACACTCAAAACTACTTTCGAACAGCCAGTTCTGTAAATTAAGCCGGTGGGAACTTGAACCGCCTTGTATCCTTAATCTTTTTGGAGGTAGGGTCCCTTACAGTCTTTAGTTTTACTCTCATTTATATTTTTCCCAAAATATTTCTCATATGACACTCAAAACTACTTTCGAACAGCCAGTTCTGTAAATTATGCTGGTGGGAACTTGAATCGCCTTGTATCCTTAATTTTTTTGGAGGTAGGGTCCTTTACAGTCTTTAGTTTTACTCTCATTTATATTTTTCCCAAAATATTTCTCATATGACACTCAAAACTACTTTCGAACAGCCAGTTCTGTAAATTATGCTGGTGGGAACTTGAACCGCCTTGTATCCTTAATTTTTTTGGAGGTAGGGTCCTTTACAGTCTTTAGTTTTACTCTCATGTATATTTTTCCCAAAATATTTCTCATATGACACTCAAAACTACTTTCGAACAGCCAGTTCTGTAAATTATGCTGGTGGGAACTTGAACCGCCTTGTATCCTTAATTTTTTCGGAGGTAGGGTCCTTTACAGTCTTTAGTTTTACACTCATTTATATTTTTCCCAAAATATTTCTCATATGACACTCAAAACTACTTTCGAACAGCCACTTCTGTAAATTATGCTGGTGGGAACTTGAACCGCCTTGTATCCTTAATTTTTTTGGAGGTAGGGTCCTTTACAGTCTTTAGTTTTACTCTCATTTATATTTTTCCCAAAATATTTCTCATATGACACTCAAAACTACTTTCGAACAGCCAGTTCTGTAAATTATGCTGGTGGGAACTTGAATCGCCTTGTATCCTTAATTTTTTTGGAGGTAGGGTCCTTTACAGTCTTTAGTTTTACTCTCATTTATATTTTTCCCAAAATATTTCTCATATGACACTCAAAACTACTTTCGAACAGCCAGTTCTGTAAATTATGCTGGTGGGAACTTGAACCGCCTTGTATCCTTAATTTTTTTGGAGGTAGGGTCCTTTACAGTCTTTAGTTTTACTCTCATGTATATTTTTCCCAAAATATTTCTCATATGACACTCAAAACTACTTTCGAACAGCCAGTTCTGTAAATTATGCTGGTGGGAACTTGAACCGCCTTGTATCCTTAATTTTTTCGGAGGTAGGGTCCTTTACAGTCTTTAGTTTTACACTCATTTATATTTTTCCCAAAATATTTCTCATATGACACTCAAAACTACTTTCGAACAGCCAGTTCTGTAAATTATGCTGGTGGGAACTTGAACCGCCTTGTATCCTTAATTTTTTTGGAGGTAGGGTCCTCTACAGTCTTTAGTTTTACTCTCATGTATATTTTTCCCAAAATATTTCTCATATGACACTCAAAACTACTTTCGAACAGCCAGTTCTGTAAATTATGCTGGTGGGAACTTGAACCGCCTTGTATCCTTAATTTTTTTGGAGGTAGGGTCCTTTACAGTCTTTAGTTTTACTCTCATGTATATTTTTCCCAAAATATTTCTCATATGACACTCAAAACTACTTTCGAACAGCCAGTTCTGTAAATTATGCTGGTGGGAACTTGAACCGCCTTGTATCCTTAATTTTTTTGGAGGTAGGGTCCTTTACAGTCTTTAGTTTTACTCTCATGTATATTTTTCCCAAAATATTTCTCATATGACACTCAAAACTACTTTCGAACAGCCAGTTCTGTAAATTATGCTGGTGGGAACTTGAACCGCCTTGTATCCTTAATTTTTTGGAGGTAGGGTCCTTTACAGTCTTTAGTTTTACTATCATTTATATTTTTCCCAAAATATTTCTCATATGACACTCAAAACTACTTTCGAACAGCCAGTTCTGTAAATTATGCTGGTGGGAACTTGAACCGCCTTGTATCCTTAATTTTTTTGGAGGTAGGGTCCTTTACAGTCTTTAGTTTTACTCTCATTTATATTTTTCCCAAAATATTTCTCATATGACACTCAAAACTACTTTCGAACAGCCAGTTCTGTAAATTATGCTGGTGGGAACTTGAACCGCCTTGTATCCTTAATTTTTTTGGAGGTAGGGTCCTTTACAGTCTTTAGTTTTACTCTCATTTATATTTTTCCCAAAATATTTCTCATATGACACTCAAAACTACTTTCGAACAGCCAGTTCTGTAAATTATGCTGGTGGGAACTTGAACCGCCTTGTATCCTTAATTTTTTTGGAGGTAGGGTCCTTTACAGTCTTTAGTTTTACTCTCATTTATATTTTTCCCAAAATATTTCTCATATGACACTCAAAACTACGTTCGAACAGCCAGTTCTGTAAATTATGCTGGTGGGAACTTGAACCGCCTTGTATCCTTAATTTTTTTGGAGGTAGGGTCCTTTACAGTCTTTAGTTTTACTCTCATGTATATTTTTCCCAAAATATTTCTCATATGACACTCAAAACTACTTTCGAACAGCCAGTTCTGTAAATTATGCTGGTGGGAACTTGAACCGCCTTGTATCCTTAATTTTTTTGGAGGTAGGGTCCTTTACAGTCTTTAGTTTTACTCTCATGTATATTTTTCCCAAAATATTTCTCATATGACACTCAAAACTACTTTCGAACAGCCAGTTCTGTAAATTATGCTGGTGGGAACTTGAACCGCCTTGTATCCTTAATTTTTTTGGAGGTAGGGTCCTTTACCGTCTTTAGTTTTACTCTCATGTATATTTTTCCCAAAATATTTCTCATATGACACTCCAAACTACTTTCGAACAGCCAGTTCTGTAAATTATGCTGGTGGGAACTTGAACCGCCTTGTATCCTTAATTTTTTTGGAGGTAGGGTCCTTTACAGTCTTTAGTTTTACTCTCATTTATATTTTTCCCAAAATATTTCTCATATGACACTCAAAACTACTTTCGAACAGCCAGTTCTGTAAATTATGCTGGTGGGAACTTGAACCGCCTTAATTTTTTTGGAGGTAGGGTCCTTTACAGTCTTTAGTTTTACTCTCATTTATATTTTTCCCAAAATATTTCTCATATGACACTCAAAACTACTTTCGAACAGCCAGTTCTGTAAATTATGCTGGTGGGAACTTGAACCGCCTTGTATCCTTAATTTTTTTGGAGGTAGGGTCCTTTACAGTCTTTAGTTTTACTCTCATTTATATTTTTCCCAAAATATTTCTCATATGACACTCAAAACTACTTTCGAACAGCCAGTTCTGTAAATTGTGCTGGTGGGAACTTGAACCGCCTTGTATCCTTAATTTTTTGGAGGTAGGGTCCTTTACAGTCTTTAGTTTTACTCTCATTTATATTTTTCCCAAAATATTTCTCATATGACAATCAAAACTACTTTCGAACAGCCAGTTCTGTAAATTATGCTGGTGGGAACTTGAACCGCCTTGTATCCTTAATTTTTTTGGAGGTAGGGTCCTTTAGAGTCTTTAGTTTTACTCTCATTTATATTTTTCCCAAAATACTTCTCATATGACACTCAAAACTACTTTCGAACAGCCAGTTCTGTAAATTATGCTGGTGGGAACTTGAACCGCCTTGTATCCTTAATTTTTTTGGAGGTAGGGTCCTTTACAGTCTTTAGTTTTACTCTCATTTATATTTTTCCCAAAATATTTCTCATATGACACTCAAAACTACTTTCGAACAGCCAGTTCTGTAAATTATGCTGGTGGGAACTTGAACCGCCTTGTATCCTTAATTTTTTTGGAGGTAGGGTCCTTTACAGTCTTTAGTTTTACTCTCATTTATATTTTTCCCAAAATATTTCTCATATGACACTCAAAACTACTTTCGAACAGCCAGTTCTGTAAATTATGCTGGTGGGAACTTGAACCGCCTTGTATCCTTAATTTTTTTGGAGGTAGGGTCCTTTACAGTCTTTAGTTTTACTCTCATTTATGTTTTTCCCAAAATATTTCCCATATGACACTCAAAACTACTTTCGAACAGCCAGTTCTGTAAATTATGCTGGTGGGAACTTGAACCGCCTTGTATCCTTAATTTTTTTGGAGGTAGTGTCCTTTACAGTCTTTAGTTTTACTCTCATTTATATTTTTCCCAAAATATTTCTCATATGACACTCAAAACTACTTTCGAACAGCCAGTTCTGTAAATTATGCTGGTGGGAACTTGAACCGCCTTGTATCCTTAATTTTTTTGGAGGTAGGGTCCTTTGCAGTCTTTAGTTTTACTCTCGTGTATATTTTTCCCAAAATATTTCTCATATGACACTCAAAACTACTTTCGAACAGCCAGTTCTGTAAATTATGCTGGTGGGAACTTGAACCGCCTTGTATCCTTAATTTTTTCGGAGGTAGGGTCCTTTACAGTCTTTAGTTTTACACTCATTTATATTTTTCCCAAAATATTTCTCATATGACACTCAAAACTACTTTCGAACAGCCACTTCTGTAAATTATGCTGGTGGGAACTTGAACCGCCTTGTATCCTTAATTTTTTTGGAGGTAGGGTCCTTTACAGTCTTTAGTTTTACTCTCATTTATATTTTTCCCAAAATATTTCTCATATGACACTCAAAACTACTTTCGAACAGCCAGTTCTGTAAATTATGCTGGTGGGAACTTGAATCGCCTTGTATCCTTAATTTTTTTGGAGGTAGGGTCCTTTACAGTCTTTAGTTTTACTCTCATTTATATTTTTCCCAAAATATTTCTCATATGACACTCAAAACTACTTTCGAACAGCCAGTTCTGTAAATTATGCTGGTGGGAACTTGAACCGCCTTGTATCCTTAATTTTTTTGGAGGTAGGGTCCTTTACAGTCTTTAGTTTTACTCTCATGTATATTTTTCCCAAAATATTTCTCATATGACACTCAAAACTACTTTCGAACAGCCAGTTCTGTAAATTATGCTGGTGGGAACTTGAACCGCCTTGTATCCTTAATTTTTTCGGAGGTAGGGTCCTTTACAGTCTTTAGTTTTACACTCATTTATATTTTTCCCAAAATATTTCTCATATGACACTCAAAACTACTTTCGAACAGCCAGTTCTGTAAATTATGCTGGTGGGAACTTGAACCGCCTTGTATCCTTAATTTTTTTGGAGGTAGGGTCCTCTACAGTCTTTAGTTTTACTCTCATGTATATTTTTCCCAAAATATTTCTCATATGACACTCAAAACTACTTTCGAACAGCCAGTTCTGTAAATTATGCTGGTGGGAACTTGAACCGCCTTGTATCCTTAATTTTTTTGGAGATAGGGTCCTTTACAGTCTTTAGTTTTACTCTCATGTATATTTTTCCCAAAATATTTCTCATATGACACTCAAAACTACTTTCGAACAGCCAGTTCTGTAAATTATGCTGGTGTGAACTTGAACCGCCTTGTATCCTTAATTTTTTGGAGGTAGGGTCCTTTACAGTCTTTAGTTTTACTCTCATTTATATTTTTCCCAAAATATTTCTCATATGACACTCAAAACTACTTTCGAACAGCCAGTTCTGTAAATTATGCTGGTGGGAACTTGAACCGCCTTGTATCCTTAATTTTTTTGGAGGTAGGGTCCTTTACAGTCTTTAGTTTTACTCTCATTTATATTTTTCCCAAAATATTTCTCATATGACACTCAAAACTACGTTCGAACAGCCAGTTCTGTAAATTATGCTGGTGGGAACTTGAACCGCCTTGTATCCTTAATTTTTTTGGAGGTAGGGTACTTTACAGTCTTTAGTTTTACTCTCATGTATATTTTTCCCAAAATATTTCTCATATGACACTCAAAACTACTTTCGAACAGCCAGTTCTGTAAATTATGCTGGTGGGAACTTGAACCGCCTTGTATCCTTAATTTTTTTGGAGGTAGGGTCCTTTACAGTCTTTAGTTTTACTCTCATGTATATTTTTCCCAAAATATTTCTCATATGACACTCAAAACTACTTTCGAACAGCCAGTTCTGTAAATTATGCTGGTGGGAACTTGAACCGCCTTGTATCCTTAATTTTTTGGAGGTAGGGTCCTTTACAGTCTTTAGTTTTACTATCATTTATATTTTTCCCAAAATATTTCTCATATGACACTCAAAACTACTTTCGAACAGCCAGTTCTGTAAATTATGCTGGTGGGAACTTGAACCGCCTTGTATCCTTAATTTTTTTGGAGGTAGGGTCCTTTACAGTCTTTAGTTTTACTCTCATTTATATTTTTCCCAAAATATTTCTCATATGACACTCAAAACTACTTTCGAACAGCCAGTTCTGTAAATTATGCTGGTGGGAACTTGAACCGCCTTGTATCCTTAATTTTTTTGGAGGAAGGGTCCTTTACAGTCTTTAGTTTTACTCTCATTTATATTTTTCCCAAAATATTTCTCATATGACACTCAAAACTACTTTCGAACAGCCAGTTCTGTAAATTATGCTGGTGGGAACTTGAACCGCCTTGTATCCTTAATTTTTTTGGAGGTAGGGTCCTTTACAGTCTTTAGTTTTACTCTCATTTATATTTTTCCCAAAATATTTCTCATATGACACTCAAAACTACGTTCGAACAGCCAGTTCTGTAAATTATGCTGGTGGGAACTTGAACCGCCTTGTATCCTTAATTTTTTTGGAGGTAGGGTCCTTTACAGTCTTTAGTTTTACTCTCATGTATATTTTTCCCAAAATATTTCTCATATGACACTCAAAACTACTTTCGAACAGCCAGTTCTGTAAATTATGCTGGTGGGAACTTGAACCGCCTTGTATCCTTAATTTTTTTGGAGGTAGGGTCCTTTACAGTCTTTAGTTTTACTCTCATGTATATTTTTCCCAAAATATTTCTCATATGACACTCAAAACTACTTTCGAACAGCCAGTTCTGTAAATTATGCTGGTGGGAACTTGAACCGCCTTGTATCCTTAATTTTTTTGGAGGTAGGGTCCTTTACAGTCTTTAGTTTTACTCTCATGTATATTTTTCCCAAAATATTTCTCATATGACACTCAAAACTACTTTCGAACAGCCAGTTCTGTAAATTATGCTGGTGGGAACTTGAACCGCCTTGTATCCTTAATTTTTTTGGAGGTAGGGTCCTTTACAGTGTTTAGTTTTACTATCATTTATATTTTTCCCAAAATATTTCTCATATGACACTCAAAACTACTTTCGAACAGCCAGTTCTGTAAATTATGCTGGTGGGAACTTGAACCGCCTTAATTTTTTTGGAGGTAGGGTCCTTTACAGTCTTTAGTTTTACTCTCATTTATATTTTTCCCAAAATATTTCTCATATGACACTCAAAACTACTTTCGAACAGCCAGTTCTGTAAATTATGCTGGTGGGAACTTGAACCGCCTTGTATCCTTAATTTTTTTGGAGGTAGGGTCCTTTACAGTCTTTAGTTTTACTCTCATTTATATTTTTCCCAAAATATTTCTCATATGACACTCAAAACTACTTTCGAACAGCCAGTTCTGTAAATTGTGCTGGTGGGAACTTGAACCGCCTTGTATCCTTAATTTTTTGGAGGTAGGGTCCTTTACAGTCTTTAGTTTTACTCTCATTTATATTTTTCCCAAAATATTTCTCATATGACAATCAAAACTACTTTCGAACAGCCAGTTCTGTAAATTATGCTGGTGGGAACTTGAACCGCCTTGTATCCTTAATTTTTTTGGAGGTAGGGTCCTTTAGAGTCTTTAGTTTTACTCTCATTTATATTTTTCCCAAAATACTTCTCATATGACACTCAAAACTACTTTCGAACAGCCAGTTCTGTAAATTATGCTGGTGGGAACTTGAACCGCCTTGTATCCTTAATTTTTTTGGAGGTAGGGTCCTTTACAGTCTTTAGTTTTACTCTCATTTATTATTTTCCCAAAATATTTCTCATATGACACTCAAAACTACTTTCGAACAGCCAGTTCTGTAAATTATGCTGGTGGGAACTTGAACCGCCTTGTATCCTTAATTTTTTTGGAGGTAGGGTCCTTTACAGTCTTTAGTTTTACTCTCATTTATATTTTTCCCAAAATATTTCTCATATGACACTCAAAACTACTTTCGAACAGCCAGTTCTGTAAATTATGCTGGTGGGAACTTGAACCGCCTTGTATCCTTAATTTTTTTGGAGGTAGGGTCCTTTACAGTCTTTAGTTTTACTCTCATGTATATTTTTCCCAAAATATTTCTCATATGACACTCAAAACTACTTTCGAACAGCCAGTTCTGTAAATTATGCTGGTGGGAACTTGAACCGCCTTGTATCCTTAATTTTTTTGGAGGTAGGGTCCTTTACAGTCTTTAGTTTTACTCTCGTGTATATTTTTCCCAAAATATTTCTCATATGACACTCAAAACTACTTTCGAACAGCCAGTTCTGTAAATTATGCTGGTGGGAACTTGAACCGCCTTGTATCCTTAATTTTTTTGGAGGTAGGGTCCTTTACAGTCTTTAGTTTTACTCTCATGTATATTTTTCCCAAAATATTTCTCATATGACACTCAAAACTACTTTCGAACAGCCAGTTCTGTAAATTATGCTGGTGGGAACTTGAACCGCCTTGTATCCTTAATTTTTTTGGAGGTAGGGTCCTTTACAGTCTTTAGTTTTACTCTCATTTATATTTTTCCCAAAATATTTCTCATATGACACTCAAAACTACTTTCGAACAGCCACTTCTGTAAATTATGCTGGTGGGAACTTGAACCGCCTTGTATCCTTAATTTTTTTGGAGGTAGGGTCCTTTACAGTCTTTAGTTTTACTCTCATTTATATTTTTCCCAAAATATTTCTCATATGACAATCAAAACTACTTTCGAACAGCCAGTTCTGTAAATTATGCTGGTGGGAACTTGAACCGCCTTGTATCCTTAATTTTTTTGGAGGTAGGGTCCTTTAGAGTCTTTAGTTTTACTCTCATTTATATTTTTCCCAAAATACTTCTCATATGACACTCAAAACTACTTTCGAACAGCCAGTTCTGTAAATTATGCTGGTGGGAACTTGAACCGCCTTGTATCCTTAATTTTTTTGGAGGTAGGGTCCTTTACAGTCTTTAGTTTTACTCTCATTTATTATTTTCCCAAAATATTTCTCATATGACACTCAAAACTACTTTCGAACAGCCAGTTCTGTAAATTATGCTGGTGGGAACTTGAACCGCCTTGTATCCTTAATTTTTTTGGAGGTAGGGTCCTTTACAGTCTTTAGTTTTACTCTCATTTATATTTTTCCCAAAATATTTCTCATATGACACTCAAAACTACTTTCGAACAGCCAGTTCTGTAAATTATGCTGGTGGGAACTTGAACCGCCTTGTATCCTTAATTTTTTTGGAGGTAGGGTCCTTTACAGTCTTTAGTTTTACTCTCATGTATATTTTTCCCAAAATATTTCTCATATGACACTCAAAACTACTTTCGAACAGCCAGTTCTGTAAATTATGCTGGTGGGAACTTGAACCGCCTTGTATCCTTAATTTTTTTGGAGGTAGGGTCCTTTACAGTCTTTAGTTTTACTCTCATGTATATTTTTCCCAAAATATTTCTCATATGACACTCAAAACTACTTTCGAACAGCCAGTTCTGTAAATTATGCTGGTGGGAACTTGAACCGCCTTGTATCCTTAATTTTTTTGGAGGTAGGGTCCTTTACAGTCTTTAGTTTTACTCTCATGTATATTTTTCCCAAAATATTTCTCATATGACACTCAAAACTACTTTCGAACAGCCAGTTCTGTAAATTATGCTGGTGGGAACTTGAACCGCCTTGTATCCTTAATTTTTTTGGAGGTAGGGTCCTTTACAGTCTTTAGTTTTACTCTCATTTATATTTTTCCCAAAATATTTCTCATATGACACTCAAAACTACTTTCGAACAGCCACTTCTGTAAATTATGCTGGTGGGAACTTGAACCGCCTTGTATCCTTAATTTTTTTGGAGGTAGGGTCCTTTACAGTCTTTAGTTTTACTCTCATTTATATTTTTCCCAAAATATTTCTCATATGACACTCAAAACTACTTTCGAACAGCCACTTCTGTAAATTATGCTGGTGGGAACTTGAACCGCCTTGTATCCTTAATTTTTTTGGAGGTAGGGTCCTTTACAGTCTTTAGTTTTACTCTCATTTATTATTTTCCCAAAATATTTCTCATATGACACTCAAAACTACGTTCGAACAGCCAGTTCTGTAAATTATGCTGGTGGGAACTTGAACCGCCTTGTATCCTTAATTTTTTTGGAGGTAGGGTCCTTTACAGTCTTTAGTTTTACTCTCATGTATATTTTTCCCAAAATATTTCTCATATGACACTCAAAACTACTTTCGAACAGCCAGTTCTGTAAATTATGCTGGTGGGAACTTGAACCGCCTTGTATCCTTAATTTTTTTGGAGGTAGGGTCCTTTACAGTCTTTAGTTTTACTCTCATGTATATTTTTCCCAAAATATTTCTCATATGACACTCAAAACTACTTTCGAACAGCCAGTTCTGTAAATTATACTGGTGGGAACACTACGTTTATCTACGGTTATCTGAATATTTTTGTACCTTGCTTCCGGGTCGCCCCCAATTCGCCTAAACTGTGAAATGTCGGTAACACAGAAATAGTCACGAAAACGCATAATCGCCAAGTTGGATACAACTGGATACAACCCTATTCATATACACACCAACTCACATACATATTGAGAATAATATTTATACATAATATAATTAGAAATTGAATTAATGATGTCGTTATTATATGTATTATATCGATTAAAAAGTATAGAACATGTATTATCCCACAAATATAATACATAGAGTATAAACAGTATTTTATACTTTTATGTTTGTTGGATAAGTTTGTATTACAAATGAGAAGAAAAAGAGAAGATTTGATTTAAGTACCTACCTAACCTATTAAAATGATATATAATAAAAATAGATCATAAAAATAAAATATAAAGTAGTTTTTGGAAAAGTAGAGTATATATTTCTAAAATATGTGTGTAACCAGCAGATGATAGATAAAATATAGGACTAAGTTGTTAAAAATAAACAATTTTTACAATCCTGTTCCTTTGGAAATTGCTGAAACTTACAGATTTAAATGCAGACAGCAAGTAGAAGGAGAATCAGTGCAATAATTTCTATATAAATTGCAATTTTCAAGCACATCTAAAGTCTGCCATAAGGAACCAATTTGTTTTTGGATTATGTTCCAAAAGAATACAAGCAAGACTATTGGGCACCAGGAATCTAGACTTGGAGGGAGCAGTGGAGATTGCCATTAGTTTGGAAACTTCTGAAATGGACAGTAATCAATTAAGTTACAACAATTCAATTCATTTTTACAATCTAATAAATCTAGATCAAATTGTATCTAAATTTGTAAATAATCACAATAAATATTTTTAATTATAATAGATTATAGGTACTATAATATACATATTCTAAAGACAGTGCGATTTATGTAAATACAATTGCAATTTTATACCCTGAAAATATAGGTATGTATACCATTGTAATATTTATAACGTGGGGGTGAATCCTTTATATAAATAAATCTTAATGAAAATTCATCAGAAAAACATTTTCTTAAAATTAATGGTATGTAATGGTGATTGTAAACAATTATTCATAGTAATAGGGTATTTAAATGCTAGACTAATCATAAAGAATGAGGAAACAGGCAAAGCAATAGGTATACATGGAGAAAATAAAAGAAACAACAATGGCTTCAGACTGTTACAATAGGGCTTTTCATTGACTGTCATTTGTTTCGAGCTCCTATCATATGTTGTATAATCCGTGTATTATAGGGCTTTTCATCTATTGTCATTTGTTTCGAGCTTCTGTCATGTCACATAATATTAATATATGTACGTCATACGTCTTTGGTTTGTATCATTGTTATATACCAATAACATATGGCAGAGGACGAAAAAAATAAGTTAAAATGTTGATTGGAAAAGTTTGAAGTACACTTCCAAGGAAAAGAAAATATTGCATATGAAAGGTATAAATTCTTTACTTACAAACAAGACCCAGGACAACCAACCAATAATTTCATAACCGAGTTGAAGAAAAGGGCAGGTAATTGCAAATTGGAAAAGCTTCAAGATAGTCTTATTGTAACAATGATTATATGTGGCATTAAGAACAATGAAATACGAGAAAGACTATTACAAGAAGATGGTCTTACATTTGAGAAAGCAATCGAACTTTTGCCAGGTAAAGAGTCATCCAGAGCCAGAAGTGAAATGATGAAAGTAGGAGCCTCGAGTAATGTAATAGAAGTGGAAGCAGACAACAAATCAGGTAATCGTTATCAAGGTGGTGGGAAGGAGAAACATCAAGAGGTCAGAGGAGATCAGGAGGAGTCAGAATATACAAAATTGTAATAAATGTGGTTAAAGGTCGCATCGAATAAATAATTGTCCAGCCTTTGGTAAGGTATGTAATTTTTGTAAATTACCAAATCATTTTGCAACAGTATGTAAAAAGAAAAAATTTCAAAACAAAAAGGTTAATGAAATAAATACTGTAACTAAAAGTCCAAAGGTAACAAGTAGTTGTAATGATTTGTTCGTAGACAATGTACTAGAAGTTATTGCAGGGGAAAATAATTTCACAAATATAACAAGTAGTTGTAATGATTTGTTCATAGGCAATGTACTAGAAGTTAATGCAGGGGAAAATAATTTCACAAATATAGCATGGTTTGCAGATTTAAATATAAATAAACATAAAATTACTTTCAAAATAGATTCAGGTGCAATGGCAAATGTATTACCAATGAGTAGGTATTTTTGAAACTTTAGAAAGGATTTTCTAACAGGGTAATCATGAAAACAAATACAAAACTACAATCTTACACTGGAAATAATCTTAATGTGGTAGGTATAGGTAAACGCACATTACACTGTGAAAGAAATAAAGTTGAACATGATTTAGACTTTTATATTGTAAATTCTAAAACTGAAGCAATTTTAGGCTTAAATTCTAGTATTCAATTAAATTTAATATCTAAAGTAAATAGTGTAGGGAGTGTAGGTTATGATTTTTTTTCAGGCATAGGATGCATTAATAAAAGGTATGCTATAAAAATTGATAATAATGCAAAACCAGTTATACACCCAACAATAAAAGTAGCTTTACCTTTACTTAAAAATTTAGAAGAAAGTCTAAACAATCTTGAAAAGCAAAAAATTATTGAAAAAGTTGTAGGTCCTTCAGAATGGGTGAATCCTTTGGTACTTGTAAGAAAGTACTTGAGAATTTGTTTAGATCCTTTTGAACTCAATAAGGTTGTTAAAAGAGAACATTGCCAAATTCCAACTTTAGATCAAATAACGAGTAAATTACGCAATGCAACTGTTTCAGTACTTACATTAGACAGGCAACACAAGGGTTTTATCAAATTCCATTAACAGCAGAAAGTAGTAGATAATCTTTGCACATTTGGTACTCCTTTCGGGAGATATAAATTTCTTAGAATGCCCTATGGCTTAATATCGGCTCCAGAAGTGTTTCATAGTAAATTCAAGGAAATTTTCAAAATGGATGGTGCCGACACAGGTGCCTACATTGATGATATATAATTGTTTGGGGAAAAGACATAAAGAACATGATGCCAAGCTCAAAGAAGTTTTCAAAATTGCTAAGAGAAACAATGTTAAATTTAATTTGTCAAAATGTAAGTTAGGTAAAACTCAAATTTGTTATATGGGTCATATAATTTCAGGCAACGGTATAAGTCCAGATAAATCCAAAATACTCAACTTCGTAGACCAGAAAATAAAAAAGATGTTCAGAGACTGTTAGGTATGCTGACTCAGTGCCGGATTAACCATTAGGCGGACTAGGCCGCCGCCTAGGGCCCGGGCACTTGATGGGGCCCGCATCCCACACAAATGCATTAATTTATATTTAATTATTTAAAAAAAATTTAAAATGTTACGTTTTTTTTTTCAATTTCTACCCACCGATGGGCCTTATAGTCCATTCACTCACGGTAAAATATTGCAAAACCTCCGGATTTGAAAGAACCTTTGGATTTGAAACATGAGCTTGGATTGACATGAAATTTGGTACAAGCATAGCTAACATGTCAAATAAAAAAGTGATATTTTGCCAATGTGTGTTTTTGCTCTACGGTTGAGTCCACCCCTTCTTGGGGGTGAAAAAATATATTGTCAAAATACGTCCAGAAGTGGATAAACTGACTAATTCTAAGCAACTTTTGTTCAATACAGTTTTTCCAGGGTTGGTAGGTTTAAACCAACATGCTTAAAACCTTGGTTTAACCATGGTTTAAATCAACTGGTTTTTTTTAAGAAAAAAACCTGGTTTTTTTACTGAACCTCCAAACTGGTGTTTTTATTTAAAGTTTTTTTATACAGCTGCCGCAAATGAAGAAAATTAAAATAAATAAATTCTATTTTTTACTTTCGAACTTAGCTATTTTGAATATGTTTTGATACGTTTGAAGGTGTTTTTTTTGTTATTTTAATTTTTTGTGTTTGTAAATAAAAATAAAAGTTGTCTTAATCATTTTTTTTATTGTTTATTACTATTATTTTATAAAATAATTTATTAATTTTTAAAGTATTTAGACTTATGATACTTTGTATCAAATAAACCTGGTTTAAACCAAATAAACCTGGTTTAAACAAAAAATCCTGATAATTTTGGTTTTTTTTGAAAAATCCTTTGGTTTTTGCCTACCCTGGTTTTTTCATCAAGTCAATACATTTCGAGTTATTTGCAAGTGAATATCTTCATTTTTCAACAAAAAATAACACGTTTTTAGACGGTATTTCGCAAATAACTCAAAAAGTAAGTATTTTATCGAAAAAATATTCTTAGCAAATGTGTATGTGTGCAGTCTGTAGACCCAGTAGAAGCAGAGTTGTAGCTAATGAAAAGTAGGTTCTTATTCGTCAAATTCCAAATCAAATATTTCAACGTGAAATAATCAAAAAACGAAGCACTTTTCATGGAAAACTCATCATAACTTGTTTAAATGTTTTAAAAAAGCATGATTCTTGTTTTTTAAAAAAATTTCTATCATAAAAAGTAAGCAAGATACGCTCAGAATAAAGTTGATCCCATTTTGTGGGTTAAAAAACTGGTGAAAATATCCCCCTAATTAGCATCCCAAATGAAATTAATCCTTACCGCTTCACAAGCTACTTTACTTGTGTATTGTTTATATGCTCTGTAAGTTTCATCGGTATAAAGTGCTTATTTATAAAAGGGCTGTAGTAGAAAGGGCTTGAACAAGTCACTAATCACGAGTGTATGCAATTTTTTTTATTTAGCTTAATGCCTCGACAACTAATGGCCATTGGCATGGTACAGTGGATTTTTTCAATCAGCTACCTAGTGTAGTGGGTAGTGTGTGTGTGTTGAGTAAATGTCTTGTTACTTAGAAAAGTCGTCATTGTTCTTGCAAACAGACGCTAATTGTATCCGAACGTGTGCGGTCCCTCCGGTGAGTACCGATCCCACAAGGATAGAAACTATTTTCATTTATTAATTTTTAATAAATGAAAAATTCTGTACCCAGGGTATGCAAATTTTGAACAGTCATCTTAACCAATAATCTGAAATATTCAGAAAATCAAAACCTATATTTTTTACTCTTTAAGATTTTTGGTACCACTAATAATTTTTAAGTTATTTTGAAAAAAAAATAAATTTTATTTTTCAAAATTTCAAAAAATTTGTTTTACTTTAAATCCCAATGGTTTAAAATATAAGCACTGTGAACCGGTGAAACTTATAGATCATATACATAATATACTTATAAGTTTTTTCAAGATTTTCATAAATTTTCAAGATTTTTGTGCCAAAAGAAGGAATCAACATTATTTTAAGCTTTACTTACTTAATTTTGATACTTGAAACTTTATTAAAAAAAAAAACAAAAATAAAACTTTTTTTAACACTATAAAAAAATATGATGATTTTTCACCGAAAAGTGCTTCATTTTTTGGTAATTTACGTTGAAATATTTGATTTGGAATTTGTCGAATAAGAATCTACTTTTCATTAGCTCCAGTTCTGCTTATACTGGGTCTACATACTTCATACATACACCTTTTTTTAAATTTTGTATAGGCTATATTTTTTCTAAGAATACTTTTTCGATAAAATACTTAATTTTGGAGTTATTTGCGAAAAACTGTCTAAAAAGGTGTTTTTTTGTTGTTGAAAAATGAACATATTCACTCGCAAATAACTCAAAAAGTATTAATTTAGTGAAAAAACTCGATAGAACAAAAGTTACTTAGAATTAATCAGTTATCCATTATTTTGAATGTATGTTTTTTTACCACCAAAGGGGTGGCACTCATACCCAGGGCAAAATCACATATCGACACAATATCCCTTTTTTTCTTTGGCATATATTGAATATTAATGAGCAGTTGTTGCGAAATGTAAAAAAAAGACAAATGATCTTTTTTACATTGTCGTAATTTATTTTTGGAGTAACTACTTCCCAAAACAACATAAATATCTGTAAATTTGTTTTAAGTAAATGGTCGATATAAAGGGGCCTACTTCTTATGGCCACCTAGGGCCCCATGATGCCTTAAACCGTCACTGTGCTGACTTATGTAAGTAAATTTATTGGTAATTTCTCAGACATAACATATCCGATATCCACTACGTCAATTACTTAAAAAAATGAATTCATTTGGGAAAATGAACATGAAATTTCTTTTGAAAAATTAAGACAAGTTCTAATTAATAAACCTGTATTACAATTTTATGATATCCTTGATTGACCCATATCCCATATCAATATTTCAATCAACGATGATATTGAATTAGAGACAGTAGTTTCAGTAGACGCACCGCAAAACGGGTTAGGTGCTGTGCTTCTTTTGTTTACTTCAATCATCAACTAGTCTAATTATTAAAAGAGGCTGCTTTCATATTTATCCTTTATTTCCTAGGATTATATTGGATTATTACAAAAATCATAGAGAAATAAAAACAAGGAATAAAAACAAGAAATAAAACAAGAAAGAAAACAAGTAGAATGAATATTATTATGTATAAATAAACACTAAAAATAAAAATTTATTTATTATTTGTTTTCCAAGCTAGGCTGTCATCTGTCAATAATAGTGGTCTAGTCCGATTAAGGAATTAAGCTTGAAATGAACGAAGCTAAGACGAATAATTTCACCAGAGTATGTGAAATGTCAAGTATATGAGTTGGGGCTCTCGATGAAGTGACTGTATACGAGTTGGAGCGTATAGGACATGCGCGTGACGTTTGACAAGTTCAAGGTTTTAGGTGAATTGGACGGCGCCCCTTGCTTCCATGTCTGATTCGGTTCTGTCTGTTGGTCCGGATGAACGGAACATAATCCATGTTCTTAATTGCCACAATAATGAAGGTCGCGCGAAACGCAAATGGGCACTGGTGCATGTTAACAAGTCATTATGTCGCCCTTTGACGATAATTAAATAAATTGTCGCTTGTTAACGCCCAAGGAGCGAAAACTGAACTGCACTATAAAAGATAATGAAAAGGGTGAATACATGCGGTTTTTTAAGAAAATTACTTTAGCCGCAGGCTTTTTCTTCCCTTTATGGGCTTTACCGTAAATTTTAACGACTCTTTAATAACAACGCTGTTGTTTTGCGTCAAGATTAAATAAAAATATGAATAATATATTGAACGTGAAAAATAAATAGAAACTAGGTCCTGTACACAATGTACCTATATTTTCGCTAAGCTACGCAATACACAAAATAATGTATGTAAGCAAGACAAAGAAATCAAGACCTTAGAGCAACAACCATAGATGACACAAAACCTGTTGAAAAAAGTTTTATAAAATAATATCAATCAAATATATTTTCAACCACACACCTGCTGTGGCGTACGAGATCATAATAAGAAATAAGAGCAGATGGATAACTAAAAAAAATGGCCTACCTCAAGGAAGCGTTCTGGCGCCGTTCCTGTTTAACATCTACACCAACAACCAGCCAATTCACCGCCAAACTGAGATTTTTGTTTGCGCGGATAACCTTGGTACCGCCGTATATTCCCGAAAGGGAAATCTTTCACACCAGTATAGTCGGCAATGGAAGCAATGAATAACAAAACTCATTAAAACCAAACTCTACTAAAACTCAAGTATGTGCATTCCATCCCAACAATCACTTGGCGTACGTAAAACTGAATGTGTCTTGGGAGGGACAACACTTAGAACATACTGATAGGCATTCCTCTGTCAGAGTACAAGACAAAAGGTTACTATGAGAAACAACCTCCGGAAACTTATAGGGAGCAAGTGGGGTGTAAATCCACGAGTCATAAAGTCAATATCATCATTATCAATGGCGCTACAACTCTTCGTGAGTCTTTGCCGCGTTTACTATTGCCTTCCATGTTTGTCGGTCCTGTGCCACTAATTCCCATTGTCGCACTCCCATTTTCTCTAGATCTTCTTTGCTTTATTGTTTATAAGTTTTGACTTCATTAGATGTTTCATTGCAGAGAAAGATCTGTTTCCTGCCATTATTCGCGTTTCAACTTCTCGCTCTAATTTGTTGTCATTTGTGATTGTTGCTCCTAGATATTTAAATTCTTTAACCACTTCGAAGTTATGATCGTTTATAATATTTTGCCTTATTCGCCGTCGTTCTTGTTTTGAGACGATCATGTATTTTGTTTTGTCTTCATTTATTTTTAGACCGATGTTTAATGCAGCTTCTTCAAAGCTCGAGAAAATATCCTTAATGTCTAATGTTGATTGTCCTACTGCGTCTACGTCATCGGCAAAGGCGAGTGTGATTTTTGCTCCCCGAGCAGTTATGTTTGGTTTGATTTTGGGATAAATTTTTCGCATAACATATTCTAAGGCCAGGTTAAACAACAATGGGGACAACGGATCTCCCTGTCTCAGTCCAAAATTTACACAGAAAGCATTTGATATTTTTTCCCCTATTCTAACTTGTGTAAAGGAGTTACTTACACACATTTGTGTTACCGCCGCTAGTTTCTTGGGTACGCCGAGCTCGATCATTGCATTCCATAATGTTGCACGATTAATTGAATCATAAGCCTGTTTGAAGTCTATAAAGATCTGATGAACGTCCTGATTATATTCCCAATACTTTTCAAGCATTTGTCTTATTGTAAATATTTGATCAATAGTTGATCTGCCAGGCCTGAAACCACACTGGTAGTTACCAACTATTTCTTCAGCGTATGGTACTAATCTTTTTAATAATATCGAAGCCAATATTTTATACGTAGTGTTGATTAGTGAGATTCCTCTGTAATTCATGCATGATTCCTTTTTTCCTTTCTTGTGTATGGGTACGATAATACTACCACACCATTCGTTCGGCATTATTTCTTGTTGCCAGGCCTTTTCTATTAATTGATGGATTCTACTTATGAGTTCACGACCGCCTGTTTTAATTAGCTCGGCATCAATATTGTCCAGACCAGGGGATTTGTCGTTTTTAAGCGTTTTTATGGCATGTGTAATTTCTTCCATGCACCGAGAGAAAAAAATTCTTGACATAAAGAAACTTTATTAATATTTAAAAAATATCGACTTGGCATATTGCCTAAGAAATATATCTTTGTATGTAAGATATAATTTTCTAAAATATTTCAAATAAATTCTACTATAGCCAAAGAAATATATCTTAAACATGATTGAACTATCACTTTCTGGCAAACTTCAAACCCATTTATCAGAAAGAAATTACACTTGATGTTAATTAATTTTATTAGTCATAAAAATATATTTTCTACACATTAGAAAACTATTCTTTCTGAGCAATAATATTTCTTAGTAAGGAATATTATTATTTTACTATTAATAATTTATTTATTTAATGTTAAGAAATATATTTCGCAGAGATAAACGTATATTTAGAGTTAAGTTATATTTCTTGAAAATAAAGTGATATTACATACGGCGAAATAAATCATTGTGTTAAGGTAAAATCATTATTTATTAATAAAACAAGATATAAAACGTTATTATTACATACAAATATTTTCTCCAACCTTAAACCACTGGCTTCTACACAACAATAAAAGGATGGAGAGGCAAATCCAACTTCCTCAAATTTTCCTTCTTTTGTTAATAGCATTTTGTATATCAGCAATTCACTAAAACAAAATCGTTATGTAGAAAGAGTAAACTTACTTTAATAAAATTTTTTTTATAAAGATATAGATATTTATTTTGACAAATTTAGGAAATACAAAAAAAAAACAAATACACGGCCCCACGTAAGAACTATTAATACTAATATTAATCAATCATATTTAGTTCAAACATATGGCATTATTTTTAACCTACATATATTTGTTTATTTTTTTCTTTTTTTTAATGAAATATTAATTATTTATCTGTATAATATTAAGTCACACAATAAACACTGTTAGCTAAAACAAAAGGGGAAAATTCAACCAATGTAAAACATTGAAGCAGACATAATAATATGTAATTTTCTTAATTTTTATAATCTAAACGAGACAGCATACCTAATCATTAAGAAATTTTATTACGGGAAAGTATTATTCGTTTACATCTAAGTCATTTAATACATATTAACTAATTCACGGTTTTCGGCAATAACATTTCTTAACCATAAACATATATTTCTTTTAGACTAACTGATTTCTTTATCTCAAATAAATTAACAGAAAAAATCCTCAGCGTTGCACCCGCCATGTTTGATATAGTGTTATATTGTATATTTTTATAGAAGACGATACATTCAAGAAACCTATTATAGTTGATACATAAGTATACACATTTTTAAAAAAGTACTTACATGTATGAAGTTCTGGAAGGTCCCGCAGTTGGTTAATAATTCTTTTCTTAATATTGTTCTGAAGCTATATATTATATCATTATGTCCCAGCTTTAAATTGTGGCATATTTCCCAGTTAGAATAATAAGCTCCTTTATTTCAGAGTCGTCCATCATTATACCTAAAAAGCATATAAAGATACTATTTTATTTCTTTTTTAACCATTCGGATACGCAACAATATTATTATTACATCTTAAATTACTCAATTTACTTTTATTTAATACCTATATATGTACGTACCTTCAAAATATCCGTTAATTTTTAAAGTACACCAATAAATCCAACATCCATCTATATGAACATGAACATATCACGCCATCTTGACAAACACTGACGACTAAATCATAAATAGTTAATCTGCGCAATTCTTTTGTGGAAGAAAATCTCTTTGCAAGGAACATTTCGGCATTAATGACAAAGTTTTTATTTTATAACCACAGTTACTACAGAGGGTATTTCTGAAGAATTATTTCTTGTGGTTTAAAATATTTATTTAATTGCAAGAAAATTTCTTGTTCACAAATATAAATATGCATTAACTTAACATTATATTTCTTATACTGCAAAATATTTGTAGTTTTCAATTTAAGAAATAAAAACTTTAGGATAAGAAAATTAAATGTAGCCATTAATGCATTTCTTAGTATTGAAGAAATTATCTGTAAGAAATTATTGAGTTGTGTTTAAAAAACTCGTTTCTTTATATGTGAACCGGTATGTTTAAGTTAATAGGATATGTTAACTTTTAAGAAATATTGCTCAAAGAAATCGGTGTTTTAGGAGAAAAGAAATTGTTCTCTCGGTGTGCCTGGTGGGGGCATTTTTAATTCGGCCGTTGGATACTCATGTTCTCCGTTGTTTCCACCATTTTCATTGTTCAATAACCATTGTTGTTTCCACCATTTTCATAAAGTCAATAGCTGAGGCATTATGTTTCTCAGCAGGGGAATATGCTTGCCCAGTCTGGGGTAAATCTAAAAACGCCCGACAAGTCACCACAGTATTAAATGAAATATGTAAAATAACAACCGGCTATATGAAATCTATCCCTCTATCCTCCTGTGCCGGGCAGCTAGATTCGCATCACCAGAGGACCGTAGATGCACCTCGCAATATCTGGAGAAGTTCAGCGAACTTTCGATGGAAGGCACCAATTATACGTGTTTGACGACCCACCAGGAACCAGCCAGTTTGAATCAAGAAAAAGGTTTATGAGAAAAAATAAAAACCTAATCTTGTAATAGGTATATTTAAAATCCCTAAAAAGGACTATATCACAACAAAATGTTTTCGGAATCAATATTCCATCATCAGTGTTATCACAGGTTAACATGCTTTAGCCACCAAAATATACGGGTAAAAAAGGCTTTTGGTGGCTTAAAGCATGTAAACCTGTGATAACACTGATGATGGAATATTGATTCCGAAAACGTGTTGTTGTGATATAGCCCTTTTTAGGGATTTTAAATATACCTTTCCCAAGATAAGGTTTTTATTTTTTGTGATTTATGGTATATAGCCAGTACAGGAATTTTTCCTTGTGATATGTTTATGAGAAACGTCAGCATCGAACCACCGAACCACCCCTACACCCGGAACCACCTAATAGAATGAACCTGGACTGGAGAACCCGGCGGACACTCAACAGCATACGGATTCGCGTTGCCCCTGTAAAACAGAACCTCATTAAATGGAGTATAAAGTCATAGCGACGCTCTGTGTAAATGTGGAGCACCTGAAAGTACGCAGACTTTGACCATCACAGTACAACATCGATGACTTATGGCTCGCAAATACAAAGGATGCAGATGAAGCCCGATACTGGGTAAAACAATTGTAGTGGTGCAATTGTTCTGGTCGGTGGTCTATCTATCTCTCTCTACCGGCGCCGGCGCTTAGCTTTCTCTCTCTAGCACATGATGGCCGCTGCCGCTGTGTCTGTGTCGTTCCATTACTCCCACCTCTTGGTAGATACGCTCACACTCGCACGACAGACAAAGATAGCTAGACCACTGTACTTGATATTGGCGTTACACCCCGATGCATTGAGTGGCATATCCCTAGCCTGGTCTATTGTTAAAATGTCTATGGGCTCAATTCCATATAAATTAGAAATGCCACAAGAAATGAGTTTCAGAACCTTAAAAATTTGATAGTTTCTTAAACTCACTAATATGTAGGCATATCCGAAGTATTGACAAGTACAAATTATACTGAAAACAAATCACTCATCTGAATGATTTCAATTTACCCCGCAACGTGCAAGCTCACATTGCTATACAGATGAAATTATTTTATAATCTACCGTAAATATTTGAAATTAATGTAGCATAAGCAAACATGTGTATTCAGTGCAATTATAATGTAATACGTTAAATCATTAAAATTGTTTTTGAAGCTTTAATGGCAAATTTTCGGTTTGATTGACAATGCGAGTTTGTATTTGATCGATTCAATATTAATTTCATAATCGATATCGTTTGATAATGACATCGTTATTTAGTTTACTTTGTTGAACATCTATAACTGTGTAATTGTTTGTTGACTATACATATTATGTTGTGGATATATTAATTTTTTTCAATCCATTCATCAATCCCATACATTTAGTCGTATACATCTTCTACTTCCAGTGCCTATCCGTTGTTGAATGTTGGCAATCTTTCTTTCAAAGATAATGTTATTTGTTATTTTGTTATTCGGTATATTCGATCTGTGATATAATTCACTTTAAATTTAACTTAAACTATTACATCACAATGGCATTATACATAAAAAGGTATTTTCAACCTTATTCGTAATAGTACCTAGGTACTTAGTGAAAAATAAAAACAATAATTACTATTTTTGTTTGCATTTCTACATATTCTCCGTATTATGGGTTTATTTACACTATATTCTAAATAAAATAAGTCTTGAGTCTTGAGATCTGGTGTCTCTAAAGGGAGTACGGAAGTAAACTTTTTCCAAAAGAGTAGGTACTAGCATCAATGCTTCCTTGTATTAATTTAATATAAATGCTACATCTAGCAATATTCGCCTTTCTTCAAGAGTATGCAATTTATGTAAAGATTGTAAAACATTATACATATTCGAATTCACTTACAGGTATTCTCAATATAAATGCTATAATTATTCTTCAGAACATTTATAATGCGTAGACCAGATATTGCTACCATATTCCAAAACGGGAATAATAAGGGAATAGTAGATGTTTTTGAGACAATAAATATTATCAAATTCAGGGAGGCTCCGTTTCACGAAACCTAAAAGTTTCATGAATCTATCAGAAACGTAAAAAAAAGGTCTTTAAAGCTTACTGTAAGGTCAAAAATCATCCCGATACTAAAATGTGATTACCTCTAAAATATTTGGTCCAATTGGCATTCAAATGTAATTAGATGTTTGTTTTTAAGTTTAAACATTTAAGTTCATAACATTTAAGTTAAAAGTATAATTGATGATCAAATATTTGTTTCAGATGAAATAAAAAATTACTTCGGAGAAGCTGTAACCTTATATTTTCATTTTCTGGGCTTTTATACTAATGCCTTGGTCGTACCGGTTGTGCTTGGCATTCTTCAGTTATTGTTTTCCAGAGAAACAGTGCCATTCTTCTGTATTTTTAATGTAGTATGGTTAACACTTGTTTTAGAGGTAAGTAGCTTGAGTTGTTTGTAGGATACTAAAACAAAAAACATGTAAACTGTAAATGTCATTTTTGTACCAATCAAATTAAACATAATTCTTTATTATCGTGGATAAAACACATCAGGGTAATCAATTACGTAATAATTAATACATATCTTAACAACTCCTATTACTAACAGGCAACTAGTGGCAACTACCTCTCTGGTTGAATAATATGGTTATATGAACAATAAAATGAGACTAATGAGCTGAAAGGTTTGAAATAGTGTGATGTTTTGAATTAAGTTGAAAATAAACACCATATTTCATGTGTTATTGAGTCGAAAACCGATCTATTATAAAAGTTTGTTGAAGTGTCACCTTTGCTGGAAATAAATCCATTTATCTTTGTACGCGAATTGTTCTGCTGGCGTGTTTTGACTTTACCAATATAATGTTCGATTTGTTGGTATAAATATTAGGAACGGAAAACTGTATTTAAATTATATTATTTGCATGCATTGTCAGTGTCATGCAGAGGTAAACAATAGAAAACAAAAGACCTCATCTGGACAACCAGTTTCGCGATCTACAATTTCTAACCCACAACAGGTCCCTAAAGCAAGAAACCCATTATGAACAGCCAGCACGGCACAGCCCGGCACAGCCCGGCACGGCACAGGACAGTCCAAATTCATTTGTATAGTTTTAAATGCAACGTAACCCATTATGAGCAGCCAGCCCGGCCCGGCACAGGCCAGCACGCAAACGGAACGGCCGAAATTCTCCGAGTAGAATAAAATCCGTTGGAGTCGAACGGCCTCAACGGCCAGTCGGCGTCAGTGTGTCATAATTGTTATAAAATATTATATTGTTGATTTTTTAATTGAAAGCGCGTTGTTTCTTTTGAAATAATATGGACGAACTTTTAATTGAGAGTGTCAGAGAATACCCATTTTTGTATGATGCATCGGACCCAGGTTATCACGATAGCAAGAAAAAGGACAATGCATAGGTACAAATATCCGAACATTTTGATCAATGGACAGGTACGTACATTATCTTTTAACCATGAATTCGTTTTTTTAACATGATGCATATTCATTAAAATTGTGTAGTTTATGTCTTTTAAAAACTTTTATTTTACGATAGTTTTTAAAATATATCATAGATGACATGATGCGTTTCTAAAATAAAATTAAAACAATACATAACATTTTTCTCCTATAGGTATAGAGATGGGCTAAATTATGGAATAAATTCATTTTCTCTCAAATGGACGGCTTTGGAGAAAAATCCCGAAACACGTCGATTTTTATTTTTAAATTACAATTTTTTGGCATATATTTCATACTAGTGACGTTATCCATCTGAGCGTGATGACGTAATCCATGATTATTTTAAATGGGAATATGGGTCGTGTGGCATCTCATTTGTGGCCAAAAAATACTTTTTTAATTAAATTAATTGACGAAAAAAGAAGAATGTGTGCAATTTATTTAACTCAAAATACTTTCTAATGATGTCAGAAAATAGAAAAAAATGTTTATTTGGCAAAAAAACATTGCTTTTCGCTTAAATTAAATGTTTAAACTGTCAAGAGGTAGGTGGGAGGCTGTTTGTGATTTAATTTAAGTGAAACGAAATGTTTATTTGTGAAATAAACATTTTTTTCTATTTACTGACAGCAGTACAATGTATTTTGAGTTAAATAAATTACATACATTCTTCTTTTTGCGTCAATTAATGTAATTTAAAAATTATTGTTTTGGCCACCCTGTATAAATAATGATATTATTGTTTATATTACTGAATAGAGGATTGAACACCATTTCAAATGAGATGCCACGCAACCCCTATTCCCATTTAAAAAAATCATCGATTACATCATTAAGCTCAGATGAATGACGTCTCTAGTATGAAATACAGTGGAACCTCGATTATCCGTCAGGGCACCGGACCAAGGGTATGACGGATAATCGAGAAGATGGTTAACAGAACATTAAAAAAATAAAAATCATACTGCTATGGTGACACACAGATATTAACTAATAATTTGTGTGATGTACATTTTTATTTTCGGCTTGCGATTCTAAAAATAGAACTCTAAAAGTATGGTATCATTTATCATTACCTATTTAAATTGAAATTTAATCCAGAGCCCTGAATAAGAACAAAAATTATTTACATAAAAAAATGCGGTGATGGCATAACTGCACGTGTACATTTCAATGAATTTCGTTTGGCTTATCGCAATGCTCAAACAAAATGAATTGATGACTCAATTTTTACTTGTGTATACAATATAACTTAATGGACCCTGACGGTTAACAGAGGTGACGGATAATCGAGGTTCCACTGTATATGCCAAAAAATTGTAATTTAAAAGTAAAAATCGACCTGTTTTGGTATTTTCTTCCAAAGCCATCCATTTTAGAGAAAATGAATTTATTCGATAATTTAGCCCCTCTCTGTATATATTTTATTAATAAAAATACATTATCATTTATGGCAAATGATCATTTTTCCGGTGCCGTGCCGCGCTGGCCGTTACAAATGGGTTTTTGGACGGGCCGGCCTGTGCTGTGCCGTGCCGGGCTGTGCCGTGCTGGCCGTTCATAATGGGTTTCTTGCTTAACTAAGATTTCGACCGTCTACTTTCCTTATTAGTCCAGGCGGGATCGGTCAAAAATCAGAACATAATGGACATTTCCACTTCTGAATCTTCCTTGTAAATCATGATATAATAATTGCAAAAATTGTCGGTGTTTTTCCCATTTTTTCAAATAAAGAATTAATCACAAGGTTTGCGATTGACGAATATCGTGATTATTGATAAAAAATACACCCTGAAGTAATCCAGCTACATGCTCCATAGGCTTCCATGAATTCCTCAAACGTGAGGTCCAGTACTTGTCGAACTTGATTTACTTTCACTTCCTAAATAACAAGTTTGCAGGAAGAATACTCAACATTAAGTTCGAAAACACCACACTCACCTACAATAAAACACCGAAGTACCTTGGGGTGACTCTTGACAGAACCCTATCCTTCAAGGAACATCTGACAAAAACAGCAGAAAAACTTAAGCTGTGCGGCACAACATGGGGAGCATCGACTTCCACCTTGCGATCATCTGCCCTGGGCCTTGTCTTCTCAACTGCGGAATACTGCTCTTCACCCTGGCTTAACAGCCCACATATACACAAAGTAGATGCCCAGTTGAACAATACAATGAGAATGATTGCTGGAGTTATCAAATCCACCCCTACGCAATGGCTATCAGTACTGAGCCACATTCCACCACCCAAACTACGAGCATACACGCACTCACTAGTGATTACAGAAAGATAATAGATAACGAGAGCCTGCCAATCCATCAAGATATAGATGCTGCCAACGGTAACCTTCTACGCTCCAGACGACCGCCAATAAAAACAGCAAAGGTTGCTGTGGAAAATGAGTTCAATTTAACGACCACATGGACTCGAGAATGGATGGAACAACAAAATCGCAACTTACCCTGCAGCACACAAAAACCACCAGGTTTTGACTTACCACGCAACACATGGACTAGGCTGAACCGAATCAGAATCCAACACGGCAGATGTGGTTACATGATGCACAAATGGGGTAAACGACCATCCCCATTCTGTGACTGTGGATAACCACAAACCATCTGTCACATCACAGAACAGTGTCCCACAAGATCATATCATGGCTGGTCGAAGGATTTCCTAATGGCGACTACATAGTCGATAAAATATACAGGGTGACTCATGAGGAACTGTACATACTCCTACCTCGTATAGAGGCCCCTATGGGAAATAACAAATGACCATTAAAAAGTGTCTGCTCCCATTGTTTAATAATATACAGGGCGAGTTTCGCATTTTGACAGAAATTTGTATTCTTCATAATTTTTGAACGGTCAGATCGATGTGTCTCTTATTTTGGTCAATCGTTACACTATTGCCACCTTATCAACTGATTTATTCAAACTAGAAAAAAATCAGGTCCGGCTTTAAAAAAATTAGTTCGTTTGGGTCTTAGAAAAAATTTCACCCTGTATAAGCTTTTTGAAAACTCTAATATGAATTTTACAAATTAAACAAATAGGGAATTAAAATAAAATATTTATTTTTTTCCGCACACGATTGCTTAATTTTTTATAAAAAAATCAAATTTGATTATGAATTAAAAGTTTGGTAAAGTGAACCATAGATTTAACAAAATTAACTTTTATTACCAAAGTTAATTTTTTTTGAACAAATATTTAATTTATGTCACCACCAATCAACTGATTTATTCAAACAAGAAAAAAATCAGGCCCGGATTTAAAAAATAAGTTCGTTTTGGTCTTAGAAAAAATTTCACCCTGTATACGCTTTTTGAAAATTTTAATATGATTTTTACAAATTAGACAAATAGGCAATTAAAATTGCATATTTATTTTTTCCCCACACGATTACTTAATTTAAAAAAAAAAAAAACAAATTTGACTATGAATAATTAAAAGTTTGGTAAAGTGAACCATAGATTTAAAAAAAATAACGTTTATTACAAAAATGAATTTTTTTTGAACAAATATTTAATTTATGTTATCACCCAATCAACTGATTTATTCAAACTAGAAAAAACTCAGGCCCGGATTTAAAAAATTAGTTTGTTTGGGTCTTAGAAAAAATTTCACTTTGTATACGTTTTTTGAAAACTCTAATATGAATTTTACAAATAAGACAAATAGGCAATTAAAATGGCATATTTATTTTTTCCCAGACGATTACTTATTTTTTTATTAAAAAATCAAATTTGACTATGTACCTATGCATAAAAAGTTTGGCAAAGGTTTTGCATAGATTTAAAAAAATTAACTTTTTTTACAAAAATTAATTTACAAAAACAACGTTTTTCTTAAAATTAAAAGTTTTACCATTTTTTTTCTATAACACGTCTAGATCTAAAACTTCCCATAACACTTCTTTTGGACTCTATAGTTTAACATAGACGTGATCAAATTGATACATTTTAAATTTTTCCACCTAATTTTTGCGATTTACAAGTTTGCAACTTTTACAAGACGAAGACTGAAAGTCTACAACAATTTTCATAGTCTTCACAATGGTAAGAGGTATGTGCTGTAAAAATTTCAGAAAAAAGAATATTAAAATGGAACAGAGTTGTAGCGAGTTAAACCGTGAGTTCATTTTTTTTTTCATTTTAAGTTAAAATTCCGATTTTGACAAATTTGATTTTTTAACAAAAATTAAGTAATCGTGTGGGAAAAAAATAAATATGCCATTTTAATTGCCTATTTGTCTTATCTGTAAAATTCATATTAGAGTTTTCAAAAAGCGTATACAGGGTGAAATTTTTTCTAGGACCAAAACGAACTAATCTTTTAAATCCGGACCTGATTTTTCTCTAGTTTGAATAAATCAGTTGATTGGATGGTAACATAAATTACTTATTTGTGCAAAAAAAATTAATTTTTGTAATAAAAGTTATTTTTTTTTTAAATCTATGGTTCACTTTACCAAACTTTTAATTCATAGTGAAATTTGATTTTTTTATAAAAAATTAAGTAATCGTGTGCGGAAAAAATAAATATGCCATTTTAATTGTCTATTTGTCTAATTTGTAAAATTCGTATTAGAGTTTTCAAAAACATATACAGGGTGAAATTTTTTCTAAGACCCAAACGAACTAATTTTTTTAAAGCCGGACCTGATTTTTTTCTAGTTTGAATAAATTAGTTGATTAGGTGGTAATAGTCTAACTATTGGCCAAAATAAGAGACACATCGATCTGGCCGTTCAAAAATTATGACGAATACAAATTTCTGTCAAAATGCGAAACTCGCCCTGTATATTATTAAACAATGGGAGCAGACACTTTTTAATGGTCATTTGTTATTCCCCATAGAAGTCTCTATACGAGGTAGGAGTATGTACAGTTCCTCATGACTCACCCTGTATAAATAGGCTAGATGTTTGTCTGTAAACCTATGTATTATGTCTTATACAAAATATATTATTATGTAGATGTAAATGTATCAATCCATTTGGATGACATTTTAAGAAGTGTTTTTAATAAACTATTTTATACCAGTATCCAAATTGAAGTTTTTTACTTCTGTATGAGTCTTTTTTATTAGTTAGGTTATTTACCATATGCTTTATTACAATCACTGTAAAATTCCTCATTCGTCTCTGCATTATTTTCCTTAAATGTTACGTGCATGTTTACAAATGAAATCTTTTGAAATTTACCTTGTATTCTTTACGTACATAATCTTTCTGAGATTTCTGAGACTTCTGAGAAGTTCATATAAAATCTATTAGGCGTTTCTATTCTACATAATATTCCTCATTTATTCTACATTTATTTACCTCAATGATAGCTTCTACTCATTCTATTCCACTATTTCTGAAAATATAAATACATCGCGATTATATCTCGCCATTATTACCAGTAGGAAAATTCAAGAAAATAAGTTTTAGAGATACGATCTCAGCTTTCAGAAGTCAAGATCTCGGATTCTTTGTATACTACCTGATAATGAGCGCTAAAGTATGAAAAGTAAGAACTATATTTTTCAGCTTTGAATGCATCGCAACAAGAATGTCTAGAAATAAGATGGCATTATACTCTTCTTTCCCAATAGTCAAGAGGCTATATAAATTTCAGATATATATTATATATTTTTCCCTTCCATTAACTATACAAACTTCGCTAAGATTCGGTGGACCTTGTGTTTAATTCTGATGTACCCAGGGCTCTTTAACCTTCTCATATCAGCAGTAAGATCTGCAGAAACTGGATTACTTTGACCCCTTTTTCTGTTCGACACCTTATTACCCTGAGTGCAGTTTAGTCCCATGAGTTGAGGCAAATTCGTTTTTCTCAACACTTCAAATTGTCACTAAATTACACTAAATTATCTTCTTATGAAGATAATTCAGGGAATTTAGGGAATCTCAACAAAGCAAACGGAAGTGCTCAGTGAACTAAAACACCAAAAAATTGACCTCGCGGTCCTAACAGAAACCAAGAAAAAGAGCCAAGGAGCGGAAAATATAGGCAGTTACGATCATTTCTATAGCAGGGTCCCTAAGGAACAAAGAGCATGTAAAGGTGTATCTATTGTGGTACACAAGAAATTTCGTAAACGGATCACATCGTGGGAAGCGGTAAACGAGCGAATAATAAAACTTAACATGAGTATATATGGGCACAGACTAACAATCATAGGAGTATATGCGGTAAACGATGATTATCCAGTACACATTAAAGACCAGTTTTCCATAGATCTAAATCACGCTCTAGAGCAGATAGGAAATACAAGAGAAATCATTATACTAGGGGACCTAAATGGACGAGTGGTAAATAGACAAAATCATAAAATAGTTGGAAGATATGGTGAATATACGACAAACGATAACGGAATAAGAACCATAGACCTATGCGAACAAATGGAATTGAAAATACTAAATGGTTGGTAACAACACAAAGACGTACACAAGTTCACCTGGACACAAAACACACGGGGACTAAAATCAATTATAGACTACGACTACGCGATAATGAAACAAAAATCTCACATAATAGTTCCAGATGTCAGGGCATATAGAGGATTAACTTGTGGTAGCGATCACCATTTCCTTGGTATAAAACTTATCTTTCCGTACAAATATGAAAAACAGACACAAGAAGTGAAGAAATATGAAGAGGAAATTACACAAATAAGATACAACCTAAATAGTTTAGAACAAGAAAGTGAACTTAGTGAAGTTTAGAACTGAAAATTTTATACAAAAGAAGACTCGACCAAAAACTAAAAAATCTACAACACGCATCTATGGAAGAACAATATAATATCTACTTGAAAGGATGTATACACTCGGCCGCAGAAGAAGCCTTAGGACAGATAAAAAAGAACACAAAAAACAAACCATATTGGTGGGACGAAGAAGTAGAATCAGAAATAGAAGAAAAGCGAAGAAAACACAAGAAATACTATCGAACAAGCGAGACGTGGCGCGTGACCTTGTCGTATTGTGCATTTATCGCTGTGTATTTTCGGGCAAGGTCAGCCGCCAAGACTCGTTTGTCAGATAGTACATGAGTACAAGAGATGTAGTAGACCAAGTAGCTTATAAGGAAGCACAGGCAAACGTACGCAGAATGATTAGGCAGAGCAAGAACGAAAAATTGAAAAAGCAGTGTACACAAATCAATACATACATTGGAGGTAGGAAATCCACTGAGAGCTGGAAAATTCTTAGAAATCTACGCAAAGAGACAGGAAAAGAACTTGTAACTGCAATATCACCGAATGAGTGGAAGGTGTATTTTAGCGACCTACTGACAGAAAAAAGAAATGAATTCGAAACATCAGAACCATCCCAGGACACAGTAGGAGTAACAGGATCTCCAATAAGGCTATCCACCAATGAAATTAAGAAAGTATGTACCGTAATAAAAAACGGTAAAGCACCAGGACCTGGGAGGATTCCAGCTGAGTTGATAAAAAACGGAACTCCAAGACTTTACGAGCACATAAGGAAACTACTACAAAGATGCATCGACAACAAAGAAGTCCCACAAGAATGGAAATTATCGTATATGTCAGCAATATACAAAAAAGGAGATCGAAAACAATGTGATAACTGCAGGTGTATTTCCGTTACACCAACAATCGGCAAGATATACGGAAGGATCTTAAAAACCGAACAGAAGACGAATACAAGGAAATGGAGGCAGAAGAACAAGCAGGATTTAGAGCCGGAAGATCTACAATTGACCACCTTTTTACAATCACACAAGTCATGGAAAAGAAAACAGCGTTTAACCAAGAGATTCATTTCGTATATATTGATCTGAAAAAAGTATACGACAGTGTACCTTTGGTAAAGTTATGGGAGGCAATGAAGAATACAAATATAAACATAGAAATCATAAAAATAATTAATTAAAATTTTTTATAAAAACACGACCACGAGAATTAAACAAGGAAACAAACTCACCGAAGGATTTCTAACAAATAAAGGGCTTAAACAAGGATGCTGCCTCTCTCCAACACTTTTTAAAATATATTTAGAACAAGCTCTTAAAAATTGGAAACGGAAATGCAAGAATATGGGACTCCCACTAAATGAACATACACTATATACTCTTTGCTTCGCAGACGACCAAATACTAATAGCACAAGACATACGATGATATCTGCTACATGACAAGAAAGCCAGTAGAGGAATACAGGAAATGGGGACTAGAGATTAACATAAGAAAAACCAAATATATGAATATCGGTGGAACGCAGCAGGACTTGATACTAGAAGGAGGAGAAACAATCAGTAAATGTTACGAATATAAATACCTGGGTATGAAAATCACGAATGATGGAACACTGGACGGAGCCATTAAAGAACGAAATACTCAGGGCAGGAAAGCAATTACGCTCCTAAACTCAGTACTCTGGGACAAGCAGATAAACAACCAAAACAAGAAAAAGATCTATAACGCCGTAGTGAAAAGCATCATAACATACAGCTGCGAAGTATGGCCTATGAAGGAAAAAGCAAAACGAATGTTAGAGGTCACCGAAATGGATTTCTGGAGAAGAGCTGCAGGAAGATCAAGAAGAGAACATGTCACCAATGAACGAATACGAGAAATAATGAAGGTCATACATACAATAAATGACGAAATCAATGAAATACAACTACGATGGTTTGGTCACGTACAAAGAATGCACGAAGACAGAATCCCAAAACAAATACAAAACTGGAAACCGCAAGGTAGAAGAAGAAGAGGTAGACCGAGGAAAAGTTGCCAGGCAGGAATAAACAAAGCCATGGATGAAAGAGGTCTGCAAGTAGATCAATGTGCGGACAGAGAGAAACGGCGAACGGGTATCGGAAGACGGAGAACGTTGTAAACCGATAACATATATGAAGATAATTTACTTATTTTTCGCAGGTATTAACACTGGATCGTAGCGGCGTAGATTTATTGACCAGAAGTGGTATGTTTGATGTTTAACAGAGTTACCCGTTGCAAGACATGACTCTGTCTGTTTTTCAATGTGCCTCCAGTAAGTTTTGGTTCCACCGTTTTAGTGGTCTTCCTACTGATATTCTTTCGATTGGGGAACTGTTTCTCACCGTTTCACTACTATATATTTGTTGTCATTCGGCTTCTAAAATCGTTCAATTCTACCCTTCTATTTCTTACCCGGTCGTTGATGTCCTTGAGGTAAAATAAATGAAACTCCAAGGTAATAATAGAATTTTCCTGGTTTTGTGACATTTTTAAATTGTGTATTTTATGATTTTCATACTTAAAACTTAAAATTCGAGAGTCCATGACATCCGGTATAAATACCTATATACCATGTGTTAGCGCACTGGATGTAGATTTGATTGTTTCCTTCGTGAACTGTAGTTTTAGGTCTGCTAATTTGTTTACGTGCATTAACATACAAATCGAATAAGAATAGATAAAATGATGTTCCGTTAAACACACAACTGATATAAAAGCTGGTACTAACCTTTAGTGTCCTTGTCTATGATTCTGGGGCCCCAGCCAACTCTGCACTCTTTCCTGCATCAAACCAGCAACTTTACGATATTTTATATCACGCCGATGGTTGAATTTATTTGAAATTTTTGTTAAACGCGGACGGTGCGACGTTAGTTCTTAGCCATTTTTCGAATGTCTCGTACTGGTACTGTCCCTGTTGCGCTTATGCGCAACAACGGTTCTTTCGTACTCTGCGTACAAGTACAGCTGTTTGTTTTTAAAGTTTGATTTAAATTTTTAGCGGCAAAAGTGATTTGCACTAACACCATTAATATTAGCCAATTAGACTATAAGTATACAAAAATATATCACATACACATACATTAGCAATAAAACTCATAAATCGCTCCAGCTCACAAACTAAATACCAAGACAAGCTGGATGTCTTACTTGAGCCCAAAGGGATACGTCGCTTTGACATACCCTAAACAAATGAATGCTTAGCTGCTTGTTACGTTGCTTTGCTACTTGATATATAAACTCGAAATACAATCTAAAATATCTTACTCTATGTACTTAGAAAATAGACGAAAGAAATTGCAAGTAATTTAGATAAACGGTAGTTTAAATAACACCATTTAAGGGAAGTGTGAGAGATCAGTGAGAAATTCAGCAGAAAAGAATAGCTGTGGCAAAGAAATTGAATTAGGTAGCAACATTATCTAGAATAAGAGAGCTAATAAAGGGACTAAAATTAGGTAAGTATAGTCCGAGCGGAATTTGTTTTGAATTATTATACTAGGGTATACTAGGGGTATTGATTAGTAGGGTAAAGCTCAATAGCTCCACTATAGTAATAGATAGCAATAAAAGGTAATAACAAAAATTTTAACCACCTTTGAGCACTACAAAATTAGTTAGAATGTTACAGGGTGTTCGATAACACAGTGGCAGACCAAACTTATGTTTTTTTAAATGGAACACCCTATATTTTATTTTAAATTCGAAATCCTGTTAACTTTTCCATCACAAAAATATAAAGGTTTGTTATGTTATACAGGGTATTTACAAAGTTATAACCAATTTTATATGAAAATCGTAACCCAAAATCGTAACGCCACCCAAATCACCAGAATTTCATAAACTGGACTGATTTTTTTGGGGTTACGTTAATAATGAAGTTTATAAAATACCTCTAACAACAAGGGATCAGATGAAAAATAGAATACAAAGTGTATTTCGATGTGTTAATTTACAAATGCTCCGTAGAGTAAGTAGCTCATTCAATGATCGTTTTTAGGCGTACATAAATGTGTTAGGAGATAATTTTGAACACCTATGTAATTAAACATTAAAAATATTTTATTAAAAGTAGCTTCTAATTTTTTCAAACATGTTTTTTTGCAAAATGTATTACTGATAAATTATGTTTCGTTCTATATTTGTTACATTGTTACATTTGCATGCAAAAGTAGTGTTTAATTATCTTCACAAAATATTGTATTTGTGTTTGTTTATTTTTTTTTTAAATTTATTACTAATTTTCTTTGTTTATTTGTTGCATTTACATAAAAAGACAGTTTTTAATTGTTTCAAAAATGTTGCATGTAGTGGTTGTTTTTGTTTGTAAAATGTACTACTAATAAATTATTTTTATTTCTTTATTTGCTACAGTGTTACATTGATTACCGGATTGATAATCAGTAATCTTCAATTGTCAATTCAGTCATGGCTTACTTAAAATTTAGATAAATTTAAACACCTAAAATAATTTGCTCTGAAAAATGAAAATATCTCGAAAACTAATAAATTTGGGCATAGGGAATTTTATATAAAAATTAAAATACGTTAATGTTACTTTTCAATAATGATATAAAATACAGGGTGTTCCATTTAACATTACTGAGAAAATAATGTACTTGCGTTTTGACTCACCCTGTATTTGATATAAAGAAAATTAGCAATATCAATAATTCTTAAAAAATTTGACAATAAATAAAGAAATATGGCATTAATAAACCATTGCTGTTATGCTTATTTTTATTTATACAGGGAGTTGAACTTGTTACGATTTTCATACAAAATTGGCTATAACTTTGTAAATACCCTATATAACATTACAAACCTTTATATTTTTGTGATGGAGAAGTTAACAGGATTTCGAATATAGAATAAAATATAGGGTGTTCCATTTAAAAAAAAACATAAGTTAGGTCTGCCACTGTGTTATCGAACACCCTGTAACATTCTAACTAATTTTGTAATGTGAAGCTCAAACGTGGCTAAAATTGTTGTTATTAACTTTTATTGCTATCTATTACTATAGCGGAGCTATTAAGCTTTACCCTACTAATCAATCACCCTATATTTTCCACAGAAGTCTATTTTTGCTGAATTGCGGTGGAAATCTGTTTGAACGAAAGCTTTGGATTTTGCCGGGCCATTTCCATAAAGTTAAAATAGATGCAAGTACATGTTATTCGTAATGGATTACTTAACGAAATGGGTTCTGGGTAACTATACGCAGTCTGAGATCAGAAAATCACCACTATTGCAGATGTGTTAATCAAAGTGTACATCAGCAGATTTGGGGTGACTGGCGATCCATATTGACCAAGGAAGGAACTTTGATAGAGATCTATTTCAGGGCATCTGTGATAGCCTAGGTATTAAGAAGACAAGAACTACAGCCTACACCCGCAATCGGATGGAATGGTAGAGAGAATGAATATAACAGTCGGCTAGTATTTGACAAAGATGGTGTCCAGTCAGCAGCGAGACTGAAACCAGTACTTCTCCGTTCTTTGAGGTGCGTCTACCTTGTGATCTAGAGTTTGGATCTCGACCTGGAGGAGATCTGGCTGGTGAAGATTATGCGAAAGAATTGAGAAGAAAAATGGACCATACCCACGAGTTGGTCGGTTCTCATCTTTAAATCGCTAGCGGTCAAATGAAGATAAGGAATAAATATTCCTAGTTCTTAGTTCCTCTGGTTGTTGCTGGGTGGAGTAAAAGGAGTAAGTAAAAGTTAACCCTGAAATATTAGTAAATTTCCTAATAAATGAAGGAGTAAGACAAATTTGTGGAGTTTTATTTGCTCTCTTCATTCTTCTCGATACCTGGATTTCCGAAATAGTAATCGAAATACCAAAACAAAATAAAAAAAAAAGAATGTGTGTGTACTTTGTACGTACGTAAGAAGTTATATTTCTATTATACGATTTCAACGAAATAAATATACTTTAAACAGTTTATTTGTATTTTATTTAAATAGTAAATTAATTTTAATGCTACATACTTACCAAAAATGATACTAAAACTATACCAAAAATTAAAAAAAAAGTAAGGCAAGGCAACAATATGAGGTGTTCCTAAGCGGTCACCCATCCAAAACATATCCGCGCTAAGCATTACTTAACTACGGTTATCGGGTTATTTCAGTATTTCTATTTTTCTATTTTTCGTAATTAGATGTTGTCGTGCATTTGTTTTATTCTGCTGATATCATATTGTATTTCTTCTTCTGTTTCAGCGATTAATGCTGCGTCGTCTGCATAACATAATATTTGGATTTCTTTGTTTCCCATTCTGTAACGATGAACTTTACGCATTGCTTATATTATTTCGTGCATTATTATATTAAATTCAAAAATGTTATTTTCTAAATTATTGTGTAATAATTATTCCTGAAAATATACGAATTATTTAGGGATGTTTATTACATACACGATACATATTTCGATAAATTTCTTGCATCTCTGTTTAACCCATTAAAATTACAAACCTAAATTAGCGTTTCTCATATTAAGTACACGAAACCACAGCATAATAACCCCTTTATATAGAAATTAGGTTAAAGTGAGGAAGCTTTGGAATTAAAGGGGGTAAGAACTAAAAATCGACGAGATATCAAGATTGCTACCTTAAATATCGCAACAGTATAATCTGATAGATTTCTAATACTCGCTTCATGTGACTATTAACGCACCCTTCTGAGATTCGTTTATGTTAGTACATTAATGGAACGTAATATTATTTCCTTATTTTGTACTCACATGAGCGAGATATTAACAAAGGGAGTTAAGAATTGAGTAAATGTGGTGTTCTGAATTCACCTAGTATATTATATTTAATTGATGTACGGAGTAATACAAAATATTTACTTTACTTAGTTTTTAAGAAAATAATTTCTCATATAACAAAATAAAAAGTTTTAAGGAAAGATTTACGATACTTTTGAATTATTATTTATTACTAATAAATGCATTTTTTTATTCGCTTTTTTTAAACCAAGTTGAAAACATAGCTCATGCTCTTTCATTTGACACCTGTGGAATGGTTCTAACGTCATTTTTTTCTGACTTATGTTATTACAAAAAAAAAGATGCTCTCTGGGATAAACAATTTGAATAAAATTTAAACAATTGAATGAATCGCTTTGAAATTTTTATCACATATTAAGCACCAAAGAACCCTTATATGACAAAAATTTCAAAGCTGTACACTAATTTTTACAATGGATATTGCGAAATTATTTTTTTTTGCAATTCCGACCTTTTTTCGCAATTATGTTAACAATAAATGAGTATATCAATATTGTAATACGTCATTTTAAAGCTTTTTCCATAATCTCAAAGATATTTGTACTAAAAAAAACATAAGTTTCACTGTTTTCCATTGATTTGAAAAAAAAAGGGAAAAATGCCATTTTTTGACACTTAATTGTTTATAAATAAAAATGGCCGCCAGATCCTACGCAGGAAATAGTTACAATTTGGTCGTATAGGTATTATCTGTCGAAAAAACGCTTCAGTACCCTGGCTGCTCGAGTGTCATGGAAAAAACCTTATTACGCTGGACTAATAATACAATAGTCTTTATTATAGTTTTTAGAAAAATGGACGCACTTTAGTGTGAAAAATCTATGATTTTGTTTAAAACGAATTTTAACTTCGAAAAGTTGTGAATTTATTCCCTGCGTACATAGGTATTGATTACCATATACTGATCTTTTATGTATTTCTTCGAACCGATTGCAGCTTCGTGTCGTCCTAAATTTATAACCGCTCCAATCAATCTGATGGATTTCCAAACTCACTTTATTTCTGTTTTCGTTTATTCTGGTTTAAATTACAAAACGAAAGCATTTATCGGTCTACATGAAAAATGGTCGCTGGTATTTTGAGTACTGTTGAATAGAGATTTGCTCGTTGCGTAGAATGAAAATACCATTAATCATTCTCAATTTCGAAATGAAAACTTGTTATTAACTGTTTTCAAATTTTGTATCAATATTTTACGATCAATGTTTATCCTATTAAACAAGATATAACATGACAAAAGCGCCAATTTCAAGTTCAAAATAAAATTACAAATTTTATTGATGAATTATATAGATATAACGAACGTTGTGATATTTAGATTCAATGAGCTTTTGTTAGGAAAATTGAGGATTGATTGATTTGATTCAATGAGGAAAGAAGGAAACATAAAGGCAGGAGTAAGGCAAAATACAAGGAAATCCAGAGATTAATAAGAAAGAAAATAAAAGAGGCCAAATCCACCTGGCTGGCAAATCAATGTAGTGAAATAGAAGAATATTCTAAAAAGTATGATAGCTTTAACATGCACAAGAAAATTAAGGAAATCACAAATACACAGCGAAAAAAGAGAGATGGCCTTCTTAAAGATATAAATGGAAAAATTATTATAGAAGTCAAAGAGAAATTAAAAAAGTGGAAGACATACATAACAGATCTGTTTGAGGATAATAGACAAGAACCGGAAGAAATCGACAGCGAAACGGGACCAGAGATTATAATGGAGGAAATCGAACAAGCAATACGAAACGCAAAAAACGGAAAAACTGTAGGTCCAGACGAAATACCTGCGGAATTACTGAAATGTCTAGACGATGAAACTCTACCGGTACTACTGGATCTGTTTAATGAAGTATATAAAACCGGAAAAATCCCTCAGAAATGGTTGGTGTCCACCTTTGTAACAATACCAAAAACAATATACGCCAAAGATTGTTCGGACTACAGGACAATATCACTAATAAGCCATACCCTCAAAATATTTCTAAAGGTGATTCATGGAAGATTATACAGAAAGCTAGAATATGATATGGATGATACCCAATTTGGGTTCCGCAAAGGACTTGGTACAAGAGAGGCATTGTTTGCGTTTAATGTCCTCTCTCAAAGATGCTTAGATATGAACCTGGATATTTACTCCTGTTTCATCGACTTCGAAAAAGCGTTCGACAGGGTCCGACATGAAAAACTAATAGAATTATTGAAAAACAGAGATATAGACAGACGAGATTTACGAATTATCATCAATCTGTATTGGAATCAAAAGGCCAATATAAAGATAGAAGAACAGGAGTCCGAGAATATTGATATAAAGAGAGGAGTAAGACAGGGTTGTGTTCTGTCGCCGCTACTGTTTAACCTGTACAGTGAAGCCATATTTCAGGAAGCGATAGCGGAGCTAAGTGATGGAATCTCTATAAACGGAACAATAGTAAATAACATAAGATTCGCTGATGACACCGTTATAATGGCAGATACCCTGGAATCACTACAAGAATTGCTAAATAGAATTAACGATTATTGCATTCGATACGGACTAAAAATAAACAAGAAAAAAACTAAATTTATGATTGTCTCAAAAACAGAACATGGAAATGAAAGGTTAATGATAGAGCAAACCCAAATAGAAAAAGTTAAGACATACAAATATCTGGGAACCTGGGTTGATGACAAAAATGACCAAAGCAAAGAAATTAAAGTCCGAATTGAAACTGCAAGGCAAGCATTTATAAAAATGAAGACACTGCTTACAAACAAAGACCTTCAGTTGCCTCTCAGATTGAGGGCTCTAAGATGCTACATATTTTCTATATTGCTATACGGAATGGAAGCTTGGACATTGAAGAGACAACACATAAGAAGAATAGAAGCGTTCGAAATGTGGTGTTACAGAAGAATATTGAAAATTCAGTGGGTTCAAAGGATTACCAATGTTGAAGTGCTACGACGTTTAAATAAGGAGTTAGAAATTATGAAAAGTATAAAAACTAGAAAACTGGAATATTTGGGTCACATTACCAGAGGAGAAAAATATGAGTTGCTGAGAATTATTATGCAAGGAAGGATCCAAGGAAGAAGAGGCATAGGAAGAAGACGCATCTCCTGGCTGAGGAACCTTAGAGAATGGTTTAACTGTAGTTCATTACAACTATTCAGAGCAGCAGCCAACAAAGTGACCATAGCCATTATGATATCCAACCTCCGATAGGAGAGGGAACTTTAAGAAGAAGAAGAGCTTTTGTTTTATTTTAATATTTTTGTACAATTTCGAAGTTTCGAAAAGTTTATAAGTTTTTCACAACATTCACTTGGGTATAGAGTCGTTTTTTATGACTGTCTATCGTCTTCCTGATAATTGTAGTTACAGTTTCCATACCCAGGTCCTTGTGGAGGTAATAATTGTTCCTTACGTATCAAAGAAAAGCGTAACATTTCTCAGTAGGTACTATATTTTGAAATTTCTGGATTATTTCCACTGGCGAAGCGTCCATGTAGCCACTGTTACCATTGGTTACAGTTAAAAATCTTACAAATAAATATTTTATGACTACTATGAAATAATTCCATTTATATTTTTTACTAACAGAAATATTTATTAATATGTAGTACCTAAGTTAGTAAATAGCCAACTAGACGCACGAAAATATTGGCGAGATTATGTGAATCCGTTGCACGTTATTATATGCTGTTACCACATTTGGGTATGGTAACGCATATGGTATCGCTCGGGACTGGCTCGTTTCTGAAAATTTTGAAGGAGCAACGGCTCTAGAGAGGGCGCTTTGGCACGCTGTGTATATCAGCATTGTAAACATATTTTGGTTTGGTAACGTTAGTTTAGTACCTATTACAGATTACAGTGTGCGTGCATTTAAACATGGAAGAGTATTGCTGCGTATTGCGTAATCGATCAACTACTTGAAAAATCATTCTCCTTGTATATTTTTTTTGTATATAATTTTGAAGAAAAAAATATAAACAATAGTTTTCAAAATATGTTCTTTTTCCTACTTGTTCATTTTTTTATGTTAATTTTATGGTAGAATAATCTGTTTAGTTTGTTTATTATTTATTGTTATACCTATTACATATACATAATTACATACATATAATTTGGGAATAGTGATTTGTTTAATTTTATCCCACAGGATTAAAAACAAAAACTTATATTTGGGAGGTTAAAAATAATTTTTTTAAATAAGATTTTTTTACATCTGGTTTTGGTAACACTTTCGAAAAAGTCACGCGTCGCCACTTATTATTTCTATATTAATGTTCTCCGCACATCCCCAGAGTTGGCTACTATAAGTCCAAATACGTCGTAGTATTTGTTTATAAAGTAAAGACTTTGTTTTTGTATCTTATGCCTTTTTTTCTGAACATTAACATTTTGTGTTGTACTAGGTATTTTGCTATATCTGCATGTGGTTCTTGGTTGGTGTTAGACCTCTATCAGCCTAGAAAACAAGCTGGATTTGGATCGGGCCACTTACTGGTGATAAAGGACCTGCCAGAGAAGTCTGCAGAATACAACAAACCATTAAATTCTCGTTACATTAAAAATAATAGCAAATTTATATTGTTTATATATAGATTTTATATTTTTATACGATGCTAGATGCAAATATTATATTTTTGGGACCAACAATCATCTGTGGATTTTACGTAATCGAATAGTTTTCTTCTGATTGATAAATAATTGCTTGCTACTTTTTAGGGAAGGCAGGCTTTAGTCTAGATTTGATAGCAGCAACGTAAGATATTGGTGTTGAAGATTCAGTGTTACTGGATGTAGGCATTGTTGTGTTATTAACAGTAGATTTATGTAAATTTATATTGTTTTAGATATGGAGAAGAAAAAGCAATGAATATGCTTACAAATGGGGAACGATCGGTATGACCAGTATGGATGAACCCAGGCCTAATTTTCGAGGAGCTATGGGTATAGACTCGATAACCGGTAAAGTGCAACCTCAAGCCCCCCGATATTTAACGTATGTCAAGGTAGGTATCGTAATATGCTTTTAAAAACTTTACTGAACTGCTTTCTTGAATCATGATCTACAGAAACTACATTCAATTTTTGTTTCTAGATGTATGCTGTATCAATACCTGTCGTATTTGTCTGTTTAACGGTAGCTTTTGTTATAATGTTGGCATCTCTGTGGGCGGAGGCCTACGCAAAAGAATCAGAAGAATGGCAAGCTTACGTATCACTTCCTAGTACGATTTATACCATTGTAGTATTAATTATGAATGCTTATTACAGGAGGTTAGCCACATTCCTTACAGAATGGGGTAAGTATTATAGATTAATTGATTCGCTTATTTCTTTGAAGAACAATTATAACTATTTTCTAACTAATATAAAGCGTCATCCAATCATTTTGTGTAATAAGACCTCAATATCCTTCTCTGTGGATCAACAATTTTTTTGGAGAGACAGAAGATGTGAAGAAATAAAAGAGTATCTGAAATATCAACGTATAGAATCATATCACCACATTATGCACATTACTAGTGCACTGTGTATATTACTGCATATAAGGTGTATTATCAGCAATGTTAATCTGTTTCCGGTTTAAACCGTGTCAAATTTGGGTACCCCGAGCTTTCGGCTCCTTATCTGGAGTCTTCATTAGTCTCCTGTGTCACCAGATCACCTAACTAGTACACTGATGTGGTGATTGGGTAGAATATTGTCCGTATTCGCTTTAATTTGAAAATTTTATCTATTTTGTCTACTTTGTCTTTAGATAAACAACATACAAAATTAAGCAAGCGAAAGAAGAACGGTTTAAAAGAGAATGCGCAGAAATAGAAGAATACCAGAAAAGACATGATAGTTTTAAGACAAGAAAAAATTAAAAAACTCATAACAATAGAAAAGGAAACCGGGAATACTGAAAGATACAAATTCAACTAGTGTTGAATACTAACGAAAAATTAAACAGATGGACAAAATACATCAATGAGTTGTTCAAAGACAATACAACAGAACAATTGGAAGTAGAAATAGAAATAGAATATGGTGTCGTTTTAAAGTTATTAAAAGAGGAAATTAAAATGGCTTTAAAATCAGCAAAAATGGCAAAGCAGTAGATCCAGACCAAATCCCAGTAGAAAGCTTAAAATTCATAAATGCTTTTGTCACAGTATATCACAATTTGCTACTTTTAAACAATTAATGAGCGACTGTGTAAGAACTTTAAAAATTTAACCTTCCACACTCTTTGTTAAACAATCCACTCATGTTGAGTTGTTGTATTCTCACCGCCATTTTGCACATCCCACCATTCATAGATCCATTTTTATACTCTTCTTCGAGCTGTAAAAATAAAAGTTTTTTTATTTTATACGGCCAATATCGACTTTCGAAAATCACCACTGAACCTGAGGCGATACAAAAAGTTCAGAAATATAAGTAATCCGAAAACAGATATGGAAAAGGCTTGTCAAATCCATCGGCAAATTTAAAGTTCTAAAAGGTTCGTGACACTCACACCTTCTCAGAATAAAATCGCCACGTCAATCATTTGGTATACGGGGTTATTTAAGGAGTCGTTTTTGATATTTCACACTTGAACTTTAACCATTTTTATTGATGAGTAAGTATTATAAAATATGGGTCTGGCCGAACAAATACTAGATCAGAGGATTACAAAAGAGTGTGGAGTGAAGGTATTACAGTAAAAGCAGTAGAGAAAAACGTTCACGTAATCTATGGTTAATGATAAAAGATACAGAAGATTGGAAGTAGGTACATATAGACAAAATGCTGTAAATATATCAGAAAATCAGTGCTGAAGTAAAAAAAGAATGAAACGTGGGGCAATAAATGTTAATAAATAGACCAGAATATAGGGTTTAGCAAAGCAAGCGATGCATGGAGAATATTTAAAATTCATAAGAACGAATAGAAATGAAAAAGTTCACATCAGCTTAATATCGTTAAAAGATTGGAAAGATTTTATCAAAATCTATTGAGCAATGAGTAGAAAGGCAAACCGGTTGCAGACTATCTCTGCCTCAAATAGGTTTCACTCAGAGTTCTACAAGCAACATTAAGACAGCTTCCGCAGAACTTACTGATACGATGTCACCTTAAGACAAGAACTGTGGGAAACCAGAGGCAAATAAAAGGTCCATTGGCTGTTAATGGAAGATGACAATTGGCTGCAGTACAACGAGTGTAGAAGAAAAGGTTTCTTGAAGAGACGGAACTACTTGGTTTTCTCTAACTTTTTACCGTATTTCCACGTTTGTATGTGTCTCTAAACATTTTTATCTCCCACCTTTCTAGTTCCTTCTCCTGCGATTTTAAGGTTAATAAATTTTAGTACTCTTTTACGTAATTCTGTACACATTCGCTCTGTATTTTAGATCCTGCGACTTTCAGTAAATTTTTCTTTGTCAATTCTTTCCCCAAAACATATTTCATTCGAAATCAAACTCGTACATAATTTACTATAAAATCTCCGGCGCGAAATGCTATTCCAAAGGGGAATGGTGGATACAATTGTGAAGTAACGTAAACATTTCTTTTAAAATTTTGCCATTTTGTCGAGTGAGAAATGCATGTTTGCCGTGGTATGAATTTTTTATAGAAAAACACACGCATTTGGAAAAAAGCATATACAGATCGCTTGTAAAGCGGTTTTGGGGGAATGTTTATTATACACGCACTGTCAAAGATATTAGACAATGAAACGGCTGATGTAAAAAGTGTGAAATATGCTTTGAATAAATATATACAAAGGTATTTGTTAGAAAAACATATTTAAGAAGAATTTTTTAAATTATTTATTTACATAGTAACTCGTAACTATGGCCATTGGTACAGGACCAGTTCTTCTTGTAGTTACTTCTCGTATCGGAGATTGGCTATCATCATAGCTATCCGTACTATATTGGCGGCTGCTCTGAAAAGATCTACTGAGCTGCAACTATACCGCTCTCTTAGGTTTCCTAGCCACGAAATTCTTTGTCTTCCTATGGATCTTTTACCCCTAATTTTACCTTGCATTGTGAGCGTTAATATCTCATATTTCGTACCTTTAGTAATGTCGCCTAAATATTCCAACTTTCTTGTTTTGATGTTCTTCATGACCTCGCAATCCTTTTGTAGCCTTTGTAACACTTCTGCATTTGTAACTCGTTGGATTCACGTTATTTTCAAAATCCTTCTATAGTACCACATCTTAAATCTTCCAATTTCTTTATATCATCTACTATTAGTGTCCAGCTTTTTATTACATATATCAAAATCGAGAACACGTAGCAACTTAAGGATCTTATCCTTTATCCTTAACTCCTGAGGAAGGTCTCGATTAACAAACATTTTTTTTATTTTTATAAATGCTTGTCTTACAATTTCAATGCGTGTCCTGATTTCTCCACCTTGGTCAAAATTTTCATTTACCCCGATTCCCTGCTATTTGTAGTTATTCACTCTTTCTACTTTTTTCTCTCGATATAGAACCATTAGACCTATATTAAATAATGAAAACAAATAATTATATAACTCTAACTCTAATTACTTCTTTGTCGTCAAGAAAAGAGTTAAGAGAAAGAATTTTACTCTTGGAGGAAATCATTTTTCCCTTTGAAAGATTATCGCTTATTAAGATCCCTTCATCCTGAGTAGTCTTGATTAAAAAATGCAGAGATTAACTCTGCAATAAGCAACGAGTCTTTTAAATTTGTCAAGATAGTAGAAATCATCCAATGGATATTTAAAATTATTGATTTCAATTAGAACTTGAACTAAATTTTTCATTTGAGGCCATGAGAGCCAGAGTGGCCTAACTGATTCCGATTGTTTTAGTAGTTTTATGTTGACTAAGAATCATTATTGGTCAACATACAATTACTAAAACAATCGGACATTGATAGCTTCTTTTCACTTTCTTTGATTATATAAAGTAATGTTCAGTTAGGTCACTCTGGCTCTCATGGCCTCTTTTATGGAAGAGATATTTCAGAATCAGCACTAGATACTTCCCATGACTCTTCGGAGAAAGACAAAATTAGCAGACCATGCCACCAAAGATCACAAGTTTTAAGAAGAGAATGGATTATTCCGCGTGAAAATCAGCTGTGAATATAAAAAACCTTGTAGCAATATTTCTCTAATTTCGAACTGTGAAAAATCTACAAAGGTTTTGAGTAAGTGAGATGGCGTGTGTATCCAACCAAGAACTATTGTAGAATCAGTCCAATAATGGGATCAGTTCCAAAATTGAAGTTTCACTGATTTATTTACTTTATTAACAAGCTGAGCCAATGTGAACACATATCTCGAGATGAGGTATTGAAAGAGAATATGAGAACCATTAAAAACTCTAATCTATATCAATGAAATGAACTCTATATCAATATATCTCTAAAGTTATCTCTGAATATTCTCAATGTATTTATAACTACTTACAATTTACTTTAATTTTGAAACGTATATAGTATAATGTTTAAGAGGCTACATCAGAGCGTCATTAAGACGAAAAACGCGTTCCAAAATCGCAGCTTTAATTTTGAATATTTTGTCGAGTTATTTAGCAAACATATACGCAATATTAGTAAAGAATGGCGGTACAGGGCCCAATTTGAGACATATGTTAGTATGTTTACTCTATAAATTACTCTATAATTAAATCAAATATTACAAAGACGAATCTGTACCACCATTAAGAAGAACAAAAATATACAATTTCTTCAAATACTTTTTTATCCCATGCCTAGATTTTGTGTCCCATTGAAACTACTAAAATCGATTATCGATAACAAGAAATCCAACTAAACTGACTGATTTGGCAACATAGAGAAATAGTCACCGTCATCACAACGTGTATTATCACTATGTTGTGCCTTCGTCTTTGATAGTCTCGCTGTTGCCAAAGGTTTGCAGAACTTTCGAAAAACGGTGCGATTACTATCTCTCGAATTAATATTGATGACACGCTGATGCGGCCTCTTAAGGACACTGGTGAAGAAGAGCAAATTTATATTTTTAGCAATAATCTTAAGATTTTTATCTATTTTTTTTTTTCAGAAAACCACCGTACTCAGTCCCAATTTGAACGACACCGTGTAACAAAATTAGTTTTATTTGAATTTGTTAATAATTTTATGTCACTGTTTTATATTGCATTTATTACTAAAGATATGGAAAATCTCAAGAGCCAGTTACAAACAATGCTCATCATAACACAAACTGTCAATCACTTCCAAGAGACAGTTCAACCGTTAGCGATCAAATACTATATGATGAAAGTAAGTGCTCTTTTACTCGAATTTGTCAAGAAATGATAATTTTAACACTGTATAGTACGTTTCGAGATATTTTAGAAAACCATATCTTAATCCTATTACCAAGTCATTTGTATTTGAGTAGTATCGTTAAATTTCGAGAGGTGAATATACCGAATAGTCGGCATAATAATTAGAAGTACAATAGATTAGAACTAAAGATAAATAGATTAATTTTAACACTTCCATCTTTATAAATTTTAGAAACGATTTGCTTAATTCGTAAACACTTTCATGTCTTTCCATCAAGGCCTAATCTTTACTCCACCAGAAATTCAATCTTGATATTTATTTTCCGATCCCGTCCACTGAGTTAGTAAATAAATCTAGGTATATTATATTCCGCAAAAAACTATACAACCATCTCCCTTTACAACTTAAATCTGCAACATCTTCCCAAAGGGCCGTAAAATGAAAAAGCCTATCTATCTAAAATACCATATTATTCAATAGAAGATGGTATTCTTGGTAGTCTGTGCTCCTCCATTCTTTTTACATGACTGAACCATTCTCTTCGTCTTTACCTGCCCCATCTGACTAGATCTTGCACGCCACATTGTTCCCTGATGATGTTGTTTCATATTATCTCTTCTTGTCTTCCCTGCTATTGCTCTTAGTGTCTTCATTTCGGCTGTTCGTAGCTTGCTTTTCGTTTTATTGGTGTCTTCTCTTGATTCAATGCCATAGGTCATGACAGGTCTGATGCAAGTTTTATAAATTCTAACTTTGCTATCCATTCTCATATACTCGTATTATATTATGGGTTATTCCAGACCACACCTCTCAAACATCCGGATAAGACAGCGGCCTTGTTAATTTGTCCTCTTAGGTCTCTGGCTGGGTCATGATAACTTGATAACTCTACACCTAGATATTTGAACTGGTTTAGCTGTTCTATGGGTTTCCCCTCTACCACGATCTTGCATCTAGCTGGGTCTTTCGCAATGGTAATGCATTTTGTTTGCTGCGTGGATATGTTCATGTTGAGTCGTCGACATGCTAGATAGAATCGCAAAATACCTATATGTATAGTGCAGTCACTGAAAGTTGAACCTCCATCGATTTTCATGAAAATTGGTGAGCAGATAGAGGATACCTCAAGGAACAAAGGTGACATGATGCCAACTTGCGCTTTTACCCTGGGGGTGGATGCCACCCCTTTTCTGAGGTGAAAACTATTTTATTAAAAATAATACCATAAATCGATAGAGGGAAAAATTCTAAGCAAAATTTGTTATATTAAGTTATTATCATAAATCAATATTTTTTGAGTTATTAAAGACCAAAAATGTTAAAGCTGCTTTTCACGTATAACTCAAAAACTATTAGCTTTTACAAAAAAGTTATTCTTATCAAAATCGAAGACAATAAAAAATTGAATACACTATTCACTCAAAGAACTAAACTAATGTTAATTCAAAGTGAGTTAAGGGTAATTGAATGTATATTTTTTTCGATGAGTACTCAAATCTAAGTATTCAAGCTTAAATAACGGGAAAACGATGCATTTGATAAAATATACCTTTAAAACACTTATCAAAGTACTTCATAATACCTAACAAATGAGCTCCAGAAAAAGTTCATAGCATCAAATTTAATCAAGTTATGATGAAACTAAGAGAACCCTTCCGAATTTTTTAGGAAAAATTGAAAAATAAAACATACGTCATTTCCACAAAAATTAAAATTTATAGTAATCCTTACAAAAATTTCTTTCTATTAGCATAATAAGTAATGATTTTGCAATTTTAGCCGGTTTAGAATGCATATTTTTGAAAAAAAGATATAATTTAAAAAAATCAGAATTTTTAAAATATCTTCATTTTCATTTTCTTTTGATAATAACTATAAAAATACTCAATATGCGTAAAAGCTGGTCAATGACCAAATTTTAGTTTTTTCTATATCAAATATTATACCTGTCTTACCATTTCTGTAGGGTGAAAAATAACCGAGATAGAAACGTTTAAAGCTTAAATTTTGCTGCGAGAACCATGTAACCGTGGCCATTTAATCTTTGATTGTTAAAAAAATAAGGGGTTTAGAAAATTAAATTCAACGCGTTTTAATAGCTTCTGAACTTACCTTTCAAACCGTTTTTAGGTGAACCTTATATCTTAAAAATTAACGGAGGTATTAAAAAAAACGATAACATTCTTTGAAAAAATTTTTAAAAGATAAAGTTTAAAAAATTTTTGGAGCATAAATTTTAATGCTATTAACTTGTTCGGTATCTAATTTGATAGATATTTGTAACTTCTTTCACAAATGTTTAATAAGTTTATGTTATAAAATGCATCATTTTCCTTTAATTTAAGCTTGAATACTTAGATTTGGGTACTCGCCGAAAAAAATATGCATTCAATTACCTATAACTCACTTCTAGTTAATATTAAAAGGTTTTTTTAGTAAAGAGTTTATTTAGTTTTTTATTAGCTTTAATTTTGGTAATAATAAACTTATAGTTTTTGAGTTATCTATGAAAAATCTGTTAAAAACATGCATTTTTCTTACGAAAATTAAAAATTTTTGATCTTTAATAACTCACAAAGTTTTGATTTATTTTAATACATTTATTTGACAAATTTTGCTTACAATTTGTCCCCCTATCTAATTATGGGGTTAGTTTTAGTAAAATAATTTTCACCCCAAAAAGGGGTGGCATCCACCCCCAGGGTAAAAGCGCAAGTTGGCACCATGTCACCTTTGTTTCTTGAGATATCCTCTAACCACTCACCAATTTTCATGCAAATCGATGGAGGTTGAACGAAATCGGTGGTAATAGCTCATATCCACCTTCATTGACTCCACTAATAGTATAGAGGCCTATTTAGTGAAGAAATATGATTGTGGAAAATATATATATTGTTATGATCTGCTTCTTATTAATTTTATATTAATTATTATTTATTTGATTAATTATTTAATTGTCGCAAATCATACATAAAAATTGAATAAAAAATCTCAGGGTGCCTTTTTTATACTATTAAAAAAAATCCAAATTATCTCACGTTATACTTATCTTCTCTCGTGGGTTCAGTATCTCTGAGTTGATCCTAATCGGGATAAAATAGGGAAAAGAAACAAAGCAAAATATTAAAATAAAAATACAGAATTGTCTTTTATTTATCAAAATCAATACTCTGAAATCTATCGACTCTAAAAACCTGTGGACACAGATGTCCGAATGAAATTTTTACCACTTAAATTTATTATAGTTAAAAAAAAACAATTTATCGGTTTGTTCCCGATGACTTTGGTAAAACAAACTAAACAAAACAAATTTATGTATTTGTAAGATTACCTATATTTACTATTTACTTTTTGAAATATTGGAATTTTAATTCATATGCCTTTTACTCAAAAATTTAGTTTCCGAACATAAAAATCTCTTTCACATAAATTGACTGACCTTTTGCTTCACTCACTCTGATGTCTTCTCGTGACCCAAAAGCAGCTCTCCCTCGTTGACTATGTTAAAGGCTACTCATCAAAGCCCTCTCCGTTCTCCAGCTTCAAAACTATCAGCATACCAGCACCAATTCTCCAACAAGCTGGGCCTCTTTTGGCACGTACTCGATTCAAACAAAACTCCAAAAATTCTCTGCTCTCCTTCTCACAATAATACAGAATCAAAGAGGTATTTCGTCTCAATTTGATCTGTCTCTCGTTCCACTTTTCAACACTATTCTCCACTATCAAACAACCACTGGTATTTGCTAACTACTTATCCACCAACACGTCGAACTGCTCCTTAGCGATGCCAAAAACATAATGACTTCTTTTTTAAACTCTCTCAATCATCCAATCCACTTTTCCCCTTCCACATTGCCAAGAATCAGAAACATCGACTTTTCCATTCGACAAACAAAACAGTCATTTTCAAAATTATTCCTACCATCCTAATTACTTTCGTGGAAACTCTACAACATTCACTCGGGTTGACACAAAGATATTAAATTTCCCACTTTCTTTTAATTATCAATTTCTAGAAATTGATAATTACCTCTACCCTAAACAATATTTTTCCATTTTAAATCTAAATACATCGTCATTTTCACTTTAATTATTCACAAAAGTCTTTAATGGTTCATCGGAAAGCTCATTAAAAGAGAAATCCACTTACATCCAAACTACATTCTAAGAAATATTTACAGCTCAATATACAGGGTGTATTAAATTTATGTGCCCGCGTTATTAAAAAAAATTTAATTTAATTTTTATTTTGCCTTTGATTGATAAAATTAAAAACACAATAATATACAGAGCAGTATTAAGAAAATAATGTGTCGATATGTTACAAAGACTGTAATACCTGAAAATTACTTGATCCGACTCAAACTTTGGAGATAATGGTGTCATTTGGCGTGTATTGTATATCTGCGTCATTCGTATATAACAAAGGTACTCTATGGTTGTAATTGATTTATTTGAAGCGGCTGATGGTATTTGTGTTGCAAAATATTAAATAAAGCAAAAAAACATTAAGCCATCATGTAATCTATATTTATAATGAAATTGTGCTTATAATTGAATTATAAAATACGTATTTTCCGTATCGATATTCTATTATCTGCCAATGATTTTCTCAAATATTTATTTCGGTTTGATTAAAACATCGACATTTTTTAACGGCGGTGAAATCCAATATTGCAATTTCCAAGCTTGTTTATTTTCGCTTTATTCCGTTTATAGCTTTTGTACCCTCGTAGGGAATTGCATAATGCGTTAACATCCATTTGGGAGGAATTATTTATATGATAATTGAAATCATGATTGAGTTTATTAATAACTAGAAGAGAGCGTTTCATCAAAATATATTATATTAATTTGAAAGTTTCTAGACGAGTACGTATATAGAAATTGCAATCCGTGCATTTGCAAATTATTGTATTAAAAATTAATTAGAAACAACTAAATTAGTTACCATGTTCGTGTTATGTAATAGACGACCTGTTTTGTCTTCGATATATTCAAAAATATACGACATATGCATCAGAAACAAGACCCGATACAGCCACAACACAAAGACTACTGCAAACGGCAGAGATGAAAGATGAAAGTACTGAGAAGAATTATTACAGAAAATACGCTGAGAGATTAAAAGGGGAGTGAAGGTATTAGAAGACAATTTCCTTCTCCTCGTAAGTGCCTCCTCTATTGAGATTGGCGATCAATATGGCAAATTTATCTTTGTTCTGGGCTTGATAAATTAACGCCATTCCCTTGTGTGGGTCTAATCTCTGATGTTTCAGAGCCAGAATTTTTTCTTTCTTCCTATATCCCTTTTTTCTTCGATTTTGCCCTCTAATATTACCTGGAGCTCCTCAAATTCCCTATGGCGCATTATGTGTCCTAGATATGACATCTTTATAATTTTGATTGTATTGACCAGATGAGGACGTGTCTGCATTATTTCCAGTACTTCTTCATTTGTAGTTCTGCTGGTCCAGTTTATTCTTAGCATTCGGCGGTACATCCACATTTCGAATGAATTCAGTTTGTTGATGTCATACTGTTTTAATAACCAGGTCTCACAGCCATATAGTAATAGAGACCACACATAACACTTTAGTGTTCTCAATCTTATTGTGACTGATAGCTTGGGATTACAGAGCATTTTACGCATGTTTATGAAACCAGACCTTGCTATTTCAATGCGTCTTCTAATTTCTTTTGAGTGGTCTTACTGACTGTTTAGCTCTCTGCCCAGGTATATCAAGCTTTGGGAACTCTGAAGGGTGATACGTAAAATTAAATTTATTACCGTAAAAATTTAATTTTGACGCATCTTTTATATGTACTTTTTTAAAACGCAATTGACGGTTATGTTGAAGGTTTTAAGTATACACATCTAACATCCATATTTTTATTTTTAAGGTACACAACCTAAAATTCAATTTCTTTCCCAAAAAACTGGATCCGAAAAGTCCAAAATTGTTACTGGAAAAGACCACCAGCAACGCAACAAAAGATAATCAACTCTCTAACATAATTATGCCCGAACTACAACCGAACGATCCCAGAATAAAGGCAGCAGATGAAGAAGCCGAGATGGAGCCATTTGAAGGGACCTACGACGATTATTTAGAACTGTTTACTCAATTTGGTTATGTATTTCTATTCTCTTCTGTGTATCCTCTAGCAGCGTTGTGGGCATATCTGAACAATCTGATAGAAATAAGAGCTGATGCGTTCAAATTCTGTAAGGTATTTCAGCGGCCTACGTGCAGAAGGGTTAAGGATATCGGTGCATGGCAAGTAAGTTTTTTTTATTTGTTTTTAAATACAATCTCTTACATCACAAAAAAAGTAACACTAAGCATTTTTGTTGAACGAACAAATGTGAGAGGAGTTTTAGTCCAATGACTATTAACTCCTAGTAGGTTTGTTACTAGTAACTACACTAAGTCACTTATTTTCACTTAAAACACTTTAAGACACTTATGTTTTAAATGGCAAGTCAAGAGGAGTTCTAATTTTCAGTCTATTTAGTTGTGTAGAGTTGTCCAATAAATTCACTGCTAATTCGTTGGGGTGCCTTTCCAGTCGTTTGAAATATTTATCAGTGCATTTGATGGTCATCTGATTCACTGTCTCGATCTTCGAGTCCCTGTAAATGTCTGCATTTGTAATGAACCACGGTGCATTTGTGATAGCACGCAGAACCTTGGATTAAAACCGCTCCAGTATTGCTAGGTTGCTGTCTGCTGCAGTTCCCCACAGTTCAATCCCGTATGTCCAGATGGCCGGATAATTGCTTTATACACAAATATTTTGTTAGATAGAGATAAGGTGGATTTTCGGCCGAGTAACCAGTAGTGTTTTTTGTATTTTATTCCTAATTGCTTCCTCTTCGTCCAGATGTGTTTTCTACATGTTAGCCCCTTGTCAAGGTGTAATCCGAGATATTTTACAGTATCATTTTTAGGAATATTCTTGTTATTCATTAGGATATTCGGTAATTATTTGTGACATTTAGTGAATACTACGTTAACTGATTTTGTTTCGTTGATCTTTATCTTCCATTTCTTAGCCCATATTTTAACTAGATGTATGTTTTGTTGCAATATTTCAGCTGCCTGTATGGGATCTGGGTTTTTTTTACCAGAATTGCAGTGTCATCTGCGAATGTTGCGATTGTAGATTCTTCTCCAGTTGGGAAATCAGCTGTAAAGATTGTGTAGCAGCATTTATGTTGTGAATTTCAGACACACTTTCTTCGTATCTTGTGTAAAATAGCCTTTCTTCGAGATATTTCTTTCTTCAGTTTGAATAACAATCCTGGATGCGAGACCTTGTCAAATGCTTGACTTACATCCAGGAAAATGGCATTGCAATAGCTCTTTTCCTGGAAGGCTGTTTGTATCTTTTCTACCACCTTATGCACTTGTTCAGTTGTGCCGTGGTTTTGGCGAAAACCGAACTGATGATTTGGTATAATATTCTTTGTCTGTACATCATTAATTAGTCTACTTGCAATGATTTTCTCTGTTACTTTGGACATAACTGGTAATAGGCTAATGGGTAGGTAGGATGTAATCTTATGTGGAGGTTTTCCTGGTTTTGGAATCGTTATGATTTCTGCTAACTTCCATGGTGCAGGAAAGTAGCCTGTTCTTAGTATCGAGTTAATGATCTGTGTTAAACTTACTATTCCTTTTCTAGGTAGGTTATTTAATATGTTGGCCGTTATCAGATCATGTCCAGGCGACTTCTTTTTATTGAGGTTTTTTATTAGACCTTTTTACTTCATTAGGAGTTGCCCATTTCGGTAGTAAATTCATTTGATTAGGACTATCTAAATATTCATAGATGTCATCATCTTCATTGGCGTTTGTTAGTGGATGAAATACCTTTTCTAGATGTTTTGCGAGAGCGTCTGCTTTTTCCTGATCTGTCTTTAACCATTTTAAATCTTCTGTTCTGATAGGTGGCAAGTAAGTACCATTCCATTTTATTTCATATAATCTTCTTTAAGTGCCATCAGCGCGACCGAGGTCGACAATCATCATAGTTATTCGCATTTTAGAGACGACTGCTCTGAAAAGTTCATTTGATGTACATCCGTACCATTCTCTCAGGTTGCGCAGCCACGATATTCTGCGTCTCCCTATGCTTCTCTTTCCTTGAATCTTTCCCTGCATAATCAATTTGAGCAAGCTGTATCTCTCTCCACGTGTAATATGTCCGAGATACTCCAATTTTATTGTTTTTGGCATTTAGGATTTCCATTTTTTATCCATCTTTCTCAGAACCTCTTTGTTTGTGACGTGTTCTGTCCACGATCTTTTTAGAATTCCTCAGTACACCCACAGCTCGAATGATTCTAGTTTTTTCATTGATGCAGCATTGAAGGTACAAGCTTACATTCCATAAAACAAAGTCGAGAAAACGTAGCACCTAGTCATCCTAACCCTTAGCTCCAACTTCAAATTTCTTGTGCAGAGCACTTTTCTCATGTTGTTAAAATTTGCTCCAGCCTTTTCTATTCTGATTTGATCTGATTTCCTGTAACTAATCTCCTGTGAGGTTGATCATTCTTCCAAGGTATGCATATTGGTCGACTCGTTCGATATTGGCTCCGTGTATGAAGAGATTCTCGTTATTTCTTTGAATTTTCGATATACTCATAAACTTTGTCTTCTTGACGTTCATTGTTAGACCGCATTCTTGCCACCAGCCTCTGAAGATCCCCAATATTTTCAGCTAAGATGACCGTATCATCCGCATATCTAATGTTGTTAATGGGAAATCCATTTACCTTTATTTTAGCTGTTTCACCCACAAGAGCTTTTTCATATAATATAACTATGTAAATAGATAACTCCAGCGTTGTCTGGTCCCAAGTCCAGAATGAGAAAGGAGAAGAGTTCAGCAAGGACTAATTATTCCTTCTTGTAGAAAAACAATCAGTTCTAAAAATGAAACACATGCCTCGGTTAAGGAGGAGTCTTTTAAGAAGATAAAAGCGACGACAAAGGTCAATTAATATAGGAACCTTAAACGTACTAAGCCCTTATCGGCGAGGAGCCCTAACTCAGGTGGTTAATAACTTAAATCCAGAAGCATAGACATAACTGCCTTACAAGAGATAAGAGGGACTGGAGAAGGCATACTAAAAAGTAATAAATCTGTAGTCTTTTTCAGAGGTAGTGAACAGGAATACCTATAAGACTTCTTGCTTCATGGTCAAGAAAGTCTTGGTAGGTCAGTCATAACCATTAAACCGATTAACAAAAGGTTATATTATCTCAGACACTAATCAGACAACTGCATAATAAGTATTCCCTAATTGCTACCCATGCGCCGACGGAGGAAAAGAAGAGCAAGTAAAAGGCAACTTCTTTCAGATACTAGAGGTACTGAAAAAAAATCTAACCAAACAGGACAAACATAATATCTTGGAAGATTCTAATACAAATATATATCACCATGGACGACTTTAACTTTGAGCGCATCAGAAAATTTAAGTATCTTGGAACATCAATAAAGGATCATAAGAAATATGTAATGGGATACAAACAGGCAAGAAATGTCTTTATGCCCTTCAAAACCTCATAAAATCGAAACAACTAACAAGACATACATAGATAACTATTATAAATAACTATAGATTGCATAAATAAGTATTGAAAACAATCATACCCCTCTTATGGTAGCTAAACGTGAACGATAACAAAGGCAAACGAAAAGCGACTACGTCATTGGGAAAGAACAATCCGAAGGAAGATTTTTGAGCCTGTGCTTAATGGAGCAAAAGGACGATATGGGATACCAACAACAAAGAGGCCTAAAAACTATATCCAGACGCTAACATAATAAAATAGATAAAGTCCAGAAGACTCCAACGGCAAGACACCTCATAAGAATAGTATTTATATTAGGAGACCTTACACGCCTTACAGGTATGGGCGTGGAGAATTAAATGGAGGTTGCTCAAGACCGAGAGGAATGGAGGCATGCTGTTATGTCAGCTAAAACTCACGAAGGATTGTAACGCCACGTTAACTATAGCATAACTATACAGCTAGGTAAAAAACACCAGAGGAACAAAACATTTAAATAGAATGGTTCAAAATCGACTAATGCTAATCTAGTATTAAATTACAAACCGAAACAAAGGTTCAAGTCGACTCTTAAAAAGAGAGACCGGATAATAAATGAAGCGTTTTACATGTCTGCTCTAAATGGGATCAAGGATAGACTATCTACTAAGATACTGGGGGGTCGAAATGGGGCTAGTAGAAGGAACAGACACATAAAGCTTCATGCATACGACAGCTCATTTTTTGTGCGGTGGCGGGTCGTAGATTCGTTGGGAGGGGTAGGAGGGTTTAAAGAAGACTAACTACATAACCAAATAAGCAAAGGATACTTACACAGACTTGAGGACTTTCCTACTATTTAAATAAATTGGGACGCCGTTTGAAAAATCCTCAAATTCTCATATCGAGTACTTACTGGAAACCAACTGGGGGGACATTCATCGTAGATTCCTCGTTGGGGTTATACTGGGCTATCATTTACCTTTATTGGCTTCTATGCCATTACATTTTCTTCTATTCTAAAACTTAATTCGCTTGTATTAGATATCTGTTAATAATTTTCTTAAAGAAAGAGGTTACAGAAATAAAAATGTGTACATTTTATAATGTTTATTTAAACCTTTATACCTTTTTATTTTTACTTTGAGAATAAACATATTCTCAAGCAAGAAATGAATAATAAAAACAAATATATGGTTTTACAATTCTTAACCTTATTTTTAGCAGTGTACCAAAACAAAAATTTGACTTATGGCTGTCAAAAGTCACTGCCATTTTATTTACTTAACATAAAAATTTCCGAGAATCCATGTTGAAAACAAATTATTTAAATATGTAAAATCTTTACCAAATTAATCCATTGGAATTTAATTAAAATAAACATTATCATACCTTAAAACAAAAATCCATGTCACACGTCAAAAACTTATCCAAAATTTTCCATTCTAAGCGGGGCTGGGAGGGAAGACATTCAATTTTGAACCAAACAGGACACAGGATAAAATTGATACCAAATCAAATATAATCGGGGTACTTCAATACAGGATAATCGGGGTACTTCAATACAGGAATGTTACCATAACATCATAAAAACAGGAAACCAGGAAACCACGCACTTTCTCTTTTTAGCGCCGGCAAACCAAACTGCATAACAATAATAGTGTTTCACAAGAATATATCCATGTAAAATGTTGTGAAACTATTGTAATAATATTCCTTGACAAGTTATAAATCCATCAGTTCTTCTACCACAAGAAGAAAACCATTTCAAAAGCCGGCAAAGTGCGTTTCTTTGTGAGTCTGTTGAGTTCTAACAAAAAAAGATATGTTCCACTCGAACATACTTTCAGAACTGCCTTGCATCGTCACGTCTCTCTCGCGTCCAACGGATGCATTTCTTCTCGATCTTTCGACCAAAACTATTGACCAATCGTCAACTACAACTCAAGGATCTTTCAAAATTCAGACCAATAATATCATAGGGTTTTTAGCGCTCAAAACTTAAGGGAAATATACTGGGACTTTTTGAGGATTCATTCTAGAATAATAAATGTTTATACAAGTAAACAGGAAATTTCCTATGATTTTACTATGTTATGACGGTTTAGAAATTTTAAAGATATTTAAACTCACAAAATAAAATAGAAAAATAAATATTTTTCTTGGGATAGGATATAAAATTAATGGATATTTTTTATAAAACATTGTAGTAGAAATCCATCTGCTACATAAATCTCTAAAGCTTGGAATGAAAAAAATAGAGGAAAAGATTCTTAGATTAAAGACACACTAACATTCACTTCTTATTAGGATTTTTTTACTCATCCCCTCCTCTTCCTTTTCTGTACACATACACACAATAACTACTATTTTATTAGACCAGGGCGGATCTGTTTTGAGGTGGATGTGAGAGGTGGCGTTCGGATTTTTGCAGATAAAATTAGGGGACAACTTCACTAATTATAATTGATTTATGTTCATTTACAAATATGCCCGGAACATTAATAAAAAAATTAAACTATTTAAAAATTCCGAAAAACATCGAATTTTTTCTACTTTCTTAGCTTATAACTTTAAAACGATTAATTTTGGAACAAAGTCGTATAGAAATAAAATAAAGTTAACTAAATTTTGTATGACACACGACTGTTAAAATGTCTTAAATTATTACCCTTTCTGCAAAATAGCAATAAATACAAAATAAGTGGGCAAAATCAGCCTGATTTTGTTCAACGTGTTTCAACAACTTTGGTTGCAGTTAGAACCTTCGTAATTCGTAAAAATAATACTTATAACTTATCTAAACAGTCCACCAAATTTCATTAAAATCGACCTAATAGATTTTGCATAATAATTTTGCAATCTAATTTTTTTTAAGTCGAAATTTTTTAAAAATTTTCTGAACAAAAAGTAGACCATTTAAAAGTTTGCTAATTTATTTGCATATAAACAAGCGCTCTACCTATCTAATACACCTTACAGAATTAAAATCGGATTATTTAAGCAGCCTCAGCAATGCCTTAAAGTTATAAGTAATTTTTTGGCTTATAAACAAATTAGGGCTGTCGCCAGGGAGGCGTACAACGGCCTCCTTTATTTAGATGGGCTTACCCAAGTTTTTACATATATTTTGACCCGTAGAACACAAATTTTTTGTGTAACAGTTGATCCGGATGTCGATAAGATTGTTATAAACAAAGAACTTGAGGAATTACATAACAGCAATTTTTCGCAAAAACCTTGGGTAATTCTAAGCAAAAAATGTTTTACAAATTTTTTCGTAGGATGCATAGTTTTCGAGATAAACGCGATTGAACTTTCAAAAAATCGAAAAATTGCAATTTTGACCCCGAATAACTTTTGATTAAAAAATAAAATAGCAATTCTGCTTACAGCATTTGAAAGCTTAAGTCAAATTATACCGGTTTAAATTATTTGCATTGCTAAAAATTAATTTTTTTATTGTTAAACAAAGCTATTTGTTTATAAGCCAAAAAATTGTTTATAATTTTAAAACATTGCTGAGGCCGCTTAAATAATCCAAAATTAATTATGTAAAGTGTATTAGGTAGGTAGAGCGCCTCTTTATATATGTAAAAAAATTAGCCAACTTCTAAATGGTCTACTTTTTGTTCAGAAAGTTTTAAAGAAATTTGAACTTTTTTAAAAAAATTTAGATTACAAATTTATGATGCAAAATCTATTGGGTCGATTTTAATGAAATTTGGTAGAAGGTTTAAGTATATGCTATAAGAATTTTCTAAGCGAATTACTAAGTTTACAAGTGCCACAAAGTGGTTGTAAAAACATTGAAAAACAACATGCTTATCTTGCCCCCTTATTTTGTATTTATTGCTATTTTGCAGAAAGGGTAATATACTTTAAGACATTTTTAACCAGTCGCATATCATACAAAATTCAATTATCTTTATTTTATTTTTGTACAACTTTGCTCCAAAACGAATCGTTGTAAAGTTATAAGTAAAGAAAGTAGAAAAAAATCGATGTTCTTCGAAATTTTTAAATATTTTAATTTTTTTATTAATGTTCCGGGCATATTTGAGAAGGAGCATAAGTCAATTATTATTATTCAAGTTGTCACCTAACTTTATCTGCAAAAATCCGAATGCCACCTATCACATCCAAAAATAGACGTTTTTTCACAGATCAATCCTGGTCTATATGGGTGATTTTAATAAACTATTGTTTCTGCTACAATAAATAATTTTATATCTCTACTTATTTAACCTTTATTGTTAATTATATTTGATTGTTTTTGTTTGATCGTTACAGAGATCGTTTGAGATCCTCAGCGCCCTATCGATACTTACCAATTGCGGACTTTTATATCTTAGCCAGCCCCTTAGACAGTCGATTCCCACCTCTAGCGATGTTCAATGGTTATTACTGTTTGTCGTGTTGGAACATTTGATGTTGGGAATACGATTCCTTCTTCATATAGCCATATCGGATAAACCTGAGTGGGTTAGAGTAGCTTTGGCCAAAGAGAACTATGAATCGAAACAAGCATTAAAATATGAGGTTAGTAAAATAATATTAAATTAATTATATTATTTAATTCTCTATCATTTTTATTTTATATACTTATTTACTAAGTCAATAAACTCAAAATATCGTGGTATAGACCAGGGCGCATCTGTAAAAATATTAGTACATTTGGATGTTGAGAGGTGACTCATATTTTTTTGGAGAAATTGCTTGAAAATATCTTATGTAATAATAATTGAGTTATCCTCCCACTCAAAAAGGTCCAGAACATTGTTTAAATAATCAAAATGTCAAAAAATGAAGGAAAAACTCGACTTTTTTCTTCGTTTTTTGATTATAACTTTAAAAGTATTCATTTCCGAGAAAAATTGCACTGACATAAAGTTTGGGTAATTAAATTTCCTTCAATATAGGATTAGTAAAAAACTTTAAAAATTGTCACCCTTGTTGCAAAATAGCAATAATTGCGGAAAAACCATAAAAATAACAAGTATTCGCATTTTATGTCTTTAAACCATTTATGCTACACTTAGGATCTTCATATTTCACCCAAAAAAACTTTATGATAAAATAAAACAATACTGTAAATTTCGTTAAGGTCGATTTAATAGATTTTGCAAAATAAATTCTGCAATCCAAGTTTCGCAAAAAAAATTTAGTTTTTCAAAATGTTGCAGGACTTAAAATAAAGCAGACAGCAAGTTGGATTTTTTTTTACAAATAAATGAATACTGTACCTTTCATTTGCAACTTGCAAAAATAAAATCGGTTAACTACAACGGCGTCAGGATTTTTTTAAATAAACATTAATTTTTGGTGATACACGCAGGACAGCGGATACGTTTGCTCTGATTGGGCATTCCAATGACCTTTGAAAATGATTGATATTTTAATTTTTAGTACATTTCGATATAAATAAATAAATTTGTTTATTGCAAAATAAAAATGCATACTCCGTCCTTTGAAATAACACTTTTTTAGCAAAAATTGTCTTTGCTCTTCTTTTTAACTTAGAGAATAAAAGTTTATTATTTTTAAACATATGCAATTGTTTAAACAATATTTCACAAACAATAATCAAATTAGTTTGATTTTTGTGGAATTAAAATATTAAAATACAACAAAATATAGAGTAAGAAAATAATATATTAGATAAAGATTGGAAGAAATTTTGGTGGAAATCAACTTGTGTAAATCGAACACCACTGTCCTGCGCGTAGCACTAAAAATTAATGTTTATTTAAAAAAATTCCTGACGCCGTGGTAATTAATCGATTTTAATTTTGCAAGTTGCAGATGAAAGGTACAGCATTTTTCTATATTTAAAAAAATTTTCAACTTGCTATCTGCTTTTATTTTAATCTTGCATTATTTTGAAAAAATGAATTTTTTTTTTGCGAAAGCTGGATTGCAAAATTTATTTTGCAAAATCTATTAAACCGATCGTAATGAAATTTACAGTATTGTTTTCTTATGTCATAAAGTTTTTCTGGGTAAAATATGGAGGTCCTAAGTTTAGCATAAATGGTTGACAAACGTAAAATGCGAATACTTGTTTTTTATGGTTTTTCGCAATTAGTGCTATTTTGCAACAAGGGTGACAATTTTTAAAATTTTTAACCAATCTTATGTTGTTGGAAATTTAATTATCCAACTTTTATGTCAGTGCAATTTTTCTCGAAAGTAAATACATACTTTTAACGGTATAATCAAAAAACGAAGAAAATAATCGAATTTTTCCTTAATTTTTTTGACATTTTGATTATTTAAACAATGTTGCGGACCTTTTTGAGTGGGAGGATAACTCAATTATTATTATATGAGTTAATTCCAAGCCATTTCTGCAAAAAATTATGAGTCACCTCTCAACGTCCATCTCAAAACAGATGCGCCCTGGACTAGTAGGTATATAGAATTCGTTGATCTGCATTATTATTATAACAACGTTTACAAAATTATCATTATTTATTTTATATTAGTAATAGTCGGTATGATGTTCCAGCTATTTAATGTTGAGTCTGATATTTTTTCTCCATGCTGCCCTATTTTATTCGAAATTTGACCTATTCTATTCCTCGTTTTCCTGCGCGTCATTAGGATTATTTAGACAATTAAAACTGTCATTAGGAATACTTATTTTCAACTTAAAATGTAAACCTCCGAGATGTTGAATCGGGTTTATGTCTTAGCATAGTAAAAAAACAATAAAAAAATAATAATTAAAAAAAAAGAAATTAAAAATATAATAAAAAAAATACAAAAAAAAATAAGTATTTGCAAAAAATATTTACTACCAAAACAGTGTATTATTTAGATAATCATTGTAATATGTTAGTTTGTAGAAATACAGAAATAATTCCTCTGATTGAAAAAAAATAGTTTGTTTTTAAAATAACAAAATGTCTGGCTAATTGGCTCGGCCAAGGCCATCAAATTCACACAAAAAAAACTTTAAGTGGATTATCCTTTTCCCGTTTAAAACCGATTTAAATAAAAAAAGTACTTATCTGATTTCTGATCCTGTCTCTCCATAGATAATTACCTGTAATAAAAGAAAACCATTAAGTTTGTATAAAGATACCTGATTCTCAAATTATAATGGATTAGGTACATACTTAATGGTAGGGGAGGAAAGTATGCTAAATTTGCAGTTACTCGAGCGTTATGGGACCTATTGGGTTGTGAAGAGTAGGTCTTAAAATCAAAACAAGTTGAGTAAAGTTTTCCATTTAAGTGGGGACTTTTCATTTTTTAACTTAATTTTCCATTTTCTATTTATATCTATCCTTAATTCGAAAAAATGTCTCGAATATCTTATTTTTACGTAAGGAATCCAAATCTGCAATAAAAAATGGGGGCTCCTATTTAAGATTTTAAAGTAACCCCCCACCCCACCTGCGTGGGGGGTCGTATTTGGTGTCACTCGATAGATTTTTCAAAAATATTAAATAGGTACGTTTATTTTGCAGTTTTTCGATCTGATGTTAGTTTCGCGAAATATTGCGGGGTTTCTATTTAAAAGTTTAAATTTACTCCCACTCCTCTCCATGGGGGTCGTGTTTGGTATCATTAGATAGATTTTTGGAAAATATTGAACACGTATTTTTTAATTTTTCGAGCTGACGTTTATTTATCGAAATATTCGCTTTTTTCTCGTGAAACTTTATGACTCGCCCATTTCCTTACGCCACGCTCAAATCGTCAGATTTTTTAAATATACACTCTTTTGCATGTACTTAACTTACCTTATCTTAATTTGGCGATTTCGAAGTTTTTCTAAGGATAGATTTTTTTCGGGCCCCCCTTCACGAACTCTCCTGTATTAAGATCCCATATGGTAGTGGTACACCTACAGTGTACAAGTTTTCTCCCCATGTGATATTCTCCTTTATTTTCATTATGAATTTGTCTAATATCACTGTATTTGTTTTTTACATCAACTACGGAATGATCCTTCACACTGCTGTAGAATAAAATACTGCTCCAAACAAAATTAATTTTAAAAATGAATAACCATTTTCAATTTCGTTTCAACATAAAACTACATCCTCATCATATTCTAGTTCAATCAGAGAGTGCAGCAAGCACCTCCACCGGTTTCGAAACTTATTAGTCTCTCATCAGGAGGCACATATGCTGCTCTCTCTGACCCAGCTAGGACAAACCCCAGCGTGCAGTCACGGATTGCAACGAACGAAATGGCAGGGATGCCCTAGCGGCAACTGCTAGCAAAAAAAGACTAAGTTTTCAATCTAATAGCACATAAAACAACATCCAAAAATGTTACTCTACATCCTACCAGATTGAAAACAATGGGAACCTTCTCTGGTAACACCTCCAAAATAAATTTTATTTTTTTAAGGAAATTATTAGTCCTGTCGCCAGTGGGAGTACAACGGCCTCCTTAACTCAGATGGACTTACCCAAGTTTTTTTATGTATTTTGACCCGTAGAACACGAATTTTTTGGGTAACAGTCGATCCGGATGTCGATAAAATTGATATAAACAAAGAACTTGAGGAATCACATAACAGCGATTTTTCGCAAAACAAAACATTTTTTTGTATTTTTTGGGTCATTCTAAGCAAAAAATGTTTTTTCAAGTTTTTTCGTAGGATGCATAGTTTTCGACATAAACGCGATTGAGCTTTCAAAAAATCGAAAAATTGCAATTTTTGAACCCGAATAACTTTTGATTGAAAAATAAAATAGCAATTCTGCTTACCGCATTTGAAAGTTCAAGTAAAATTCTATCGGTTTTGATTAGTTTCATTGCTAAAAATTAATTTTTTTATTTTTAAACAAAGCTATAAGCACATAGTGATTGAATGATGTTTTCAATGCATTTCTCATTTGAAATCGAACGAGTAGGCGCGCATACATACAATTTTTACTTAGATTACGTACATTAAAACGCATGAATTGGGCACGGGAAACACTATGTGTTTATGGCTTTGTTTAACAAATAAAAACTTAGTTTTTAGCAATGCAAATAATCAAAACCGATAGAATTTAACTGGAATTTTCAAATGGAGTAAGCAGAATTGCTACTTTATTTTTAAATCAAAAGTTATTCGGGTTCAAAAATTGCACTCTTTCGATTTTTTGAAAATTCAACCGCGTTTATCTCGAAAACTATGCATCCTACGAAAAATCTTGTACGACCACTTTTTGCTGAGAATCACCCAAAGAATACAAAAAAATGTTTTTTTTGCGAAAAATCGCTGTTATGTCATTCCTCAAGTTCTTTGTTTATAACAATCTTATCGACATCCGGATCGACTGTTACCCAAAAAATTCGTGTTCTACGGGTCAAAATACATAAAAAAACTTAGGTAAGTCCATCTGAATTAAGGAGGCCGTTGTACCCCCCCTGGCGACAGGACTATATGAACGCATGAATAATATTTAAAAAATGGTGGAGGTTTTTATAAAATCCTTTATAAACTGAATTACAAAAAAACTTGAGTATTGGTAACTAAAAAAATAGTAGAATAATGTTGAGAGCACTTGAAAATAGAATAACTGCATCAACTTGCCATACTTATAGCGAAATAATACACTGGACTGCTTTTAACTATAAAAACGTCAACGCTGACATATAGTATTTGATACCTACCGCAAGAAAATTGTACGTCAACGTAGCTCAAAGATTAAACCATACTAAAACTGCAGCAGTTGGGAGCAGCTACAACTACACACCTCTTGAAGTACACATTATGGTGTTCTAGGAATCTTTTATAAAACACGTTTTACTAAAACTGCAGCAGTTGGGAGCAGCTACAACTACACACCACTTGAAGTACACATTATGGTGTTCTAGGAATCTTTTATAAAACACGTTTTACAACAAAATTTATTTTCGGTGCGATATGACATACCGCATGTTATTGGTGAAGCGATAACTTTGTTTTGTATACATTTTGCTTGTCGTAGCTACATTAAAAGGCGTAATCCAAGCCATGGATAGAGAGAAAAAGCAGTCAATGAAACCTATTTTCGAAGTATGTTGTCACGATATTATCAGTAGTAATTGCACAAGAGCTCTGAAATTATTGAATTTTTCCTGAGTGACACTTTGACAGTTTTAATTTCACGAGCTGAAGGCGAGTGAAATTATGTCAAAGTGTCACGAGAGCAAAAATTCTATATTAATTTCAGAGGTCGAGTGCAATTTGTTGCGATTATTTCATGAATAAAACTGTTCAAAACCAAAATTTTATTATAATTTATTTATGTAAGTACCATTAAACACACAGTTTTTATAAATATTTGACGATTGAAAGTCATCACTTTTATAATTTTTAAAACATTAATTGTCATTAATGTCACTGAATGTATTTTTTCGTAGCAACGAAGGGCATCTGACGTAATATAATTAGCGACGGGTAATTATCAAAAATTATCGATTTAATTCAGATTTCTGTAGCTTTCTATTGGTCAGAATCTCCTATGAATGAAATAATCAAAACAATCAGGTTAAACTTTAATATACCGGGTGTCCACTTATATTTTCTCCCATTTTAACTGCTTATAACTTCTAAACGGCTCAAGACAGAAATATGAGGTTTTCGCTGAAATGTTTTATTTTAGTAAAAGTTTTGTCTGAATGGATTGAGTTTTTTATACAGCGTGTCTACTTAAGTTGGAAACATATGGGAAACTTTTTTATTATTAATTTTACGAAAAAAAGTTATTCTTTATAAAAAGTTCTGCATGCCCCACAACCTAATATTCAATCATCAGATATCAAATTTTCTCAATATTATACGAGGTATGTCAAAAAATATGAATTTCGGTCAAGGATAAAGTACCCTTATTTCTCTCAATATCGAAAATTCTTATGATAAAAAGTTGTTTGGAATTAAAAACTAAGATCAAATATGCAATTACATGCTGCTAGTTGGAAAAACAAAATTTCTCAAAGTTATGGATACCCAACATCGTTTTTAATTATTACAAATAGGATAACTCGTTTATTATTCATTTTATGACAAAAAGTTATTCTTCATAAAAAGCTTTGCATGGTCCAAAATCTAAGACACAACCATGATATATCAACTTTTATTAATTTTATACGAGGTGTGTCAAACAATATGAAATTCGCTCAAGATTATAGTACCTTTATATTTCACAATATTTCAATTAGAAGGATGTTATTGCATATCGAAACATAGTTTTTAATTCTAAACAACTTTTTTAATAGCCGTTTTCAATATTGCGAAAAATAAAGGTACTTTACTCTTGAATGAAATTCATATTTTTTGACATACCTCGTATAAAATTAATAAAATGTGATATCTGATGGTTGTATCTTCGGCCTTAGGACATACAGAGCTTTTTATAAAGAATACCTTTTTTTCGTAAAAGTAATAATAAAAGAGTTATCGTATGTGTAATAAATAAAAACGAAGTTGGTATCAATAAATTTGAGAAAAATTTGGAAAATATTTTTTTCCGATTAGAACCATGTAATTGCATATTTGATCTTAGTTTATATTTCCAAACAACTTTTCATAATAATAATTTTCGATATTGAGAGAAATAAAGGTACTTTACTCTTGAACGAAGTTTATATTTTTTGACATACCTCGTATAATATTGAGAAAATTTGATATCTGATGATTGAATCTTAGGTTTTAGAGCATGCAGAACTTTTTATAAAGAATAACTTTTTTCGTAAAATGCATAACAAGAAAGTTTCCCATATGTTTCCAACTTAAGTAGACACGCTGTATAGCTTTCAATTACGAAAAAAAAAAATGCCGGATTTTTGAAAAAAACTTTGTTGACTTTTTTCTAATGGAACACACAGTATATTTTTTGCAAACTGAAGGAACGGTCATTCACCTATCCAGCGATATAAAGTTTTTTAAAATTGGTTGTCAAATGACTGAGTAATTAATTTATTTTTAAAATGAGAGGTGCAACGTGGATATCACATAACTAAATAACATAACTAAGCAAATTGATATTATGTTATGTGATTTCCACATTGCATCTCTCATTTTAAAAATTAATTGCTCAGTCATTTGATAACCGATTTAAAAAACTTTATATCGCTGGATAAGTAAATGACCGTTCTTTCAATTTACAAAAAATAAAGTGGATGTTTCAATAAAAAAAGTCAACAACGTTTTTTTCAAAAATCCGTCCTTTTTTATTTAAAAGCGATATAAAAAATTCAATCCATTCAAACAAAACTTTTACTAAAATAAATCATTTCAGCGAAAATCGGATATTTCTATCTTGAGTCGTTTAGAAGTTATAGGCAGTTAAGAAGGGGGGAAAATATAAATGGACACCCGGTATATAAACATTACTGGTATACAAATTTTCGCTATTCTTTTTTATTTCTTGCCATTCTTTTTTATTTATTGCCATTCGTCTTCTTTTATTTCAAGTGGTTCCTCTTCCTACTAGCAGTTCCCTGTTTTTTCTCAGGTCTTTTTAGGGCTTCCCCTCTTTCCTTTTTTCCGTGTCTTGTCTTCCCGTACTCTTCTAACGTGTCGTTGGTCTTCCATACGTTGGAGATGTCCCCACCAACTTAGCTGAATATCGTCTTGTATACATTCATCTTGGTTTTCAGTGAAATTTGTCTTTTTCCTATCAAACCCTTGTTCATTAAATAGTACGTTTTCATAGATTTTTCTATTCTGGAATTGATTTCCTTTTCTTCATCTCCTGAATCCTCTATCTTAGTGCCCAAATACTCAAACATGTCAACAATTGAAATGCTCAATTTTTTATTGTCTCCTATCTTCATTAATTTTGTTTTCTCTTTGTTCAGAATCAATCCATATCTTTTTAGTGTTTCATTCCAGATTTCTATATTACTTTGAACGTCTTGTTCACTTTCTGCAACTACCATCACATCGTCCGCGAATGCTCCTTCCGAAATCCTCACCATTTTTGTATATTTTTGTAAACTTTTTTTACAAAAATTTACAGGATAAACTTTAAGAACCGAAAATGTCAAATCGAGTCTGCTGCTGCTATCGAAAAAGTAAAAGATAAATATGTATCAGTCTGCAATGTAAAACGGTTTAGTTTTACTCTTTTTAAAAATTTTCTATCCAACTTCACCCTACATCCGGAGTTTTATATACATACATAATCCCGTACAAAACCAATAATCTGATTATTTCTAGCTCGTCGTTTTTGAACACGTTTCATCACGCTTTATTGAATTAAGGGAGGTAGACGTCATGGGAATACGATGATGAAAAAATAATACATGTGAATACTTCTGAAAAATAAAGTAAAATGATGAATTGCTTCTGTACAGGGGGGTACAGCATAAAGAATAAATCGAATTCAGTTCAGAATTCGCAAACAAATACAGAAATCTTTTTTATTTGTTTGACTATTATTAAACTTAATGTAACAGGAATTAAATCTACTGTTTGGTAAATAGTATAATAATTTAGTAGAAATGCCAGCAACATTAAATATTGCAGATAATATTGAAATTGTATTAACTGTGGGCAGTTACACCTAACACCTAGCGTGACGCCTAGCGTGACGCTGCAGAAAAGAGGTTGGAACGGAAGGACATAGCCAGACAGGCCAAGACCCATCCAAGGTTATGATGCCAAAAGAAGAAGAACAAGAGCTAATCACTAAGGATAACTTGACAAATCATTTATATAACTTGTACTCAAGCTTACGCTTGTACCAAAGCCTGAACGTATCTCCGTCAGCAATCAGAAAGAATTGCCGAAAGACAGAATACAACCGTTTGTCAATACCTCTCAATGTTTGTCGCTGATGGTCAAAAAGGCCTCCAATTTATTTACATTATTCCTTACTTAATAACAAAAGGTCAAATAAATGAAATCGATGAAAGGTGAAATAAATGAATTACAACGAAATTCACACATGTTACCAGAGAACGGCAGTTCTCGCCAGTGGCGCACACCCACACCCCCTACACGCGACACTATACAGGGTGAGGCAGATAACTGGCCTATTAGAAATATCTCGAGAACTAAAGGCAGCAGAATCATGAAAATTGGAATAAGGGGGTTTTGAAGGATGATCTATTAAATGAAAATATTTTCATCTCTTTGCAACTTCCGGTTATACCGGAAGTTGCTTATAACTTCGTTTTTTTAAATGGGACACCCTGTATATTTTTACATTTTTGGATTCTCTTCGATGTCTTCTTTCTTAAAATATAAGGTTTTGTAATATTATACAGGGTATTTTAAAAGATAATTACGTTTATTTATTAATTTTGTAGCAACATTCACACCCTGTAGAATTGTAGTAGTTTGACATCTAAAACTCTACTTACGTTCAAATGATTTTTAATATACTCTGCTATTGTTAAGAATCATTAGTATAGCTAAGTTTTTAATTTTAGTATACAGGGTTGGTCGAAACTCGGAATGAGTATTTTCTGAGTTTTCTTAAATGGAACACCCTGTATTTTAGTATTGTAATGAAATGATATTTTATGGTACTTTTTTATTTCTTAAGCATTCCCTATACCTAACTGCTTTAATTTGTGCTTAATTGTTAATCGCACCAACAATCTTAACCAAGTAGGTATTTCGATAGCTAAACCATTATTGGTAATTTTAAGGACCAGTCTGGATTAATATGTATTTATTTCTGAAAAATTATTTGGGATTGAGTATTTTCACGGCCAACCTAATAAAATTTTACGTATTTTTTGTTGCAATTAATGTTTAGCTTGAATCACCAATAACTCACAAATTAAAGCAGTTAGGTATAGGGAATGCTTAAGAAATAAAAAAGTACTATAAAATATCATTTCACTACAATACAAAAATACAGGGTGTTCCATTTAAGAAAACTCAGAAAATACTCATTCCGAGTTTCGACCAACCCTGTATACTAAAATTAAAAATTTAGCTATACTAATGATTCTTAACAATAGTAGAGTATATTAAAAATCATTTGAACGTAAGTAGAGTTTTAGATGTCAAACTACTACAATTCTACAGGGTGTGAATATTGCTACGAAATTAATAAAAGAACGTAATTATCTTTTAAAATACCCTGTATAATATTACAAAACCTTATATTTTAAGAAAGAAGACATCGAAGAGAATCCAAAAATGTAAAAATATACAGGGTGTCCCATTTAAAAAAACGAAGTTATAAGCAACTTCCGGTATAACCGGAAGTTGCAAAGAGATGAAAATATTTTCATTTAATAGATCATCCTTCAAAACCCCTTTACTCCAATTTTCATGATTCTGTTGCCTTTAGTTCTCGAGATATTTCTAATAGGCCAGTTATCTGCCTCACCCTATATACAAATAAATTGAAAATTGTGCCAACTTCTACCTTAAAGTTCAGGAAAAGACTCACCCATTCATATGTCAACCATCCATTTTGGTTCAAGGGTGTGGATTTTACGGTACTTCCTATTTAGGGCCTGTTTTTCGTTCTCGTCCCCAAAACTCACAAAAACTTCGAAAATTTAAGTCCCACCTTTGCGACTTATAATAGTACTGATCATTACCTTTCCAATGCATGTCTAAAATCGGTTATACCATTCAAAAGTGACCGAGCTCAGAAATATTACTTAATTTCTATTTAAAAAAGGGAAAATGTTTGTGGATATGTATGTATTTATGTATGTGACTTGAAAAGTTAAACCGATCTGAATTTTTGAAGATATTCTTCTTTAGCGGCGAATCGATTGAGGGTAAAATTTGATTGATCCCCGCGCATGCGCACACCGACAGTATGGTATTAGTGGTTATACGGGCTCTGATTGGGTGTTGAAATGATCTGTCAATAATTGTTCAATATGGAGGTTATCGGTAAACAAAAATATTGTATAATATTAGTTTTTATTGATGTGTGGACAGAAATAACATCAAATTTATAATTATAGTGACTTTTTAAATAGTTTTGAAAAGCCGCAGGTACGTAATTCTAAATGTTTCAGTTGGAAATACCTATCTATTTGGAAAATGTAAACAAAATAATGTAGTTACCTATTAGTAGGCAATGCTTTAATTTACATAATCTGATTACGAACAAACTTTCTACAAATCTTCATCTCATATATCGTTTTCTTGCTCTATATTTTGTTGTATTTTATTTCGACAAAAATCAAACTAATAATTTTATTAAATTCATATAAATTTATGGTGTAAACGTTTAGTTTGTGTATATTCCCACATGACGTACACGCGAATGTGGTGCAGTTTGAAATGCCGTCAACTTTCGTACGGCGCGGTAAACGTGAAGTGGGTTCGAGCCCCAAGCAAGTTATTATTTTTTTATTTTTATTTTATAGATTTTATGATTGTAAGTATATTATTATATAATTTTTGAAGATATTCTTCTTTTTTGAAAGTGGTAGATAAGAAAGTTGGTTTGATTTTTAAATAAAATAAGTACAAATAACCTTTTAAGTATATTTACTTGGTTTAAATTACCTATATAATAGAAAAATATCTTCTTACGTGCGTACAAAGTACACACACATTTTTTTTGTGTTTGAAGAGGGGGTCAGGGTCGATTCAGAACCGGTGTAGTTTGTGACTTTTGACCACCCATAAGCCAGCTATAGGACTTGGTAGGAACAAAACGGCATATTTTTTGGGGGTATATATCTTCGGTTCAAGAAGAGACAGGAGAATCGAGAATATACCAAATCAATAGTGTTGAGTTAAGCTTTCAAATGGTGTTTAAGCTGTCAGGATCAGACATACACACAGCTCAGTATCGCCGAAAAACTGAAAAACTAAACTTTGAAAATTTTGGTTTTTCGACAATTACTCAAAATTTTAAACTACGAATTGCGCCAATATCTGAGCGTTTGTAGAAGTACTCTAGACGAATCTGGCGGTGTATACCTCATATCCGGGAAAATTCGAATTTTTAAGTTATAGGCTTCATAAGTATGATCAAATCTATTTCCTATGGGAAAAACGGTTTTTCAAGCTCAATAATTCCTGTAATAGCTTCAGATATCAACTTGACCTTAGATGTATCAGATACTACTTGTGAATACGTTTCAAACTCATGTTTAGTGATCAAAATCGGTTAAGCCGTTTAGAAGTTATGACAAAGTATAATAAAATTAACGATTATTCCCGAAATGGTTTTTGTAGTTGTAGTGGTTACGACGCTAAATTTGATCTGGCAACGGGCAATCCGAGTTCATTAACCGGCCATCCCAATATTTTTTTAATCTGTTTAGAATAGAAAGAAAATCTAGTGTACATTCGATGGACACTAGATCATTTGGGAGATAATGCGACAAAGGCGACCATTTATAAAGCTTAACGTGTAATCGAGAAAAATTGCATTTAACTTCATATATTTAATTTATAAAAAACTTTGAAAAGCTCCTGATACGAGAATAAAAATCCGCTAAACGCCGTAAAAATGAGTGGCGCATACAGTATTCCAGCTACAAAAGATCTGATGTGAATATTACGTGGCGCGAAAATGTATTTTCATCATGTAATTTGCACGAAAGAGTTTCACAATTCAAACTGTATTAAAGTTACTCTTTCGTTTTACTTCAAATTTAGCAAATATTTGGAAAAATAGTTTAAATTAAAACTAAAATTTTATTTTGCATCAAAATGAAAATACATTTTCGCGCCACGTAATATTCATATCAGATCTTTTGTATACTGAATTCGCTCTACCGAGATTCACTTTGACACATTCGGAATAGGAAACATACAACACATAAATTCCTACCTCACACTATTTACTGCTCAAATCAACTTAATCTTTCATTAAAAAAAGAAGAATTATTGGAAATAGTGGGAGTGTCTACTAATCTCATAAAATTTTGTGGAGTTTTTTTACAAAATATTTTTATTTTGTACAATAAATAATTTTCTCATTTGTTTTCAATACATTATAATGGTGAAAATAAATAATTATTGATTGGCGTAAGGTTTATGTTATTTTTATGTCTGTTTACTATTAATAATATTGGCTATGAGCAGGTGAGTTGGTTGTGTAGTAATTTTCAGTCACTTCTACAACTGAATTTCCCAAAAAAGAAATTACTAACGTCAGTGTCAAAGTGAGTCTCGATTGAGCGAATTTTACGGCGTTTAGCAGTTTTTTATTCTTGTATATAAGTCATGGGATCAAAACTTTATTGTATTTATTTTATGAACTATAAAATAACGTTTTTTTCACAGAAAAACGTTATTCTTTTGACAAAAGAAAGGCATTATATTGAGCGAATGACCGCTTTAGAGAAAGGGGATAAAAATACTCAAAGAAGCGTTGAAATAAAGAGTTCCTGTTCTCAATATCGCAATTCTGTGTGTGAGTTTCGTGCGTTTTATTTTAGCATATATCGATCCTATGCGAAAATCGAGTAAAAAGTGTTTTATGCCAAAGACCGTATACTCTGGGCAAATTAGAAAAAAACGAGGAAAAGTTACCATCAATTTTATTGCTGGAATCGAATCTTATGATTGTATATGTTAATAATATAGGTATGCAAAGTCCACAGAGAGCGCATGTTTTATAGAGCGTATGTTTTATAAACAAATTAGCGCTCCGAAATCGTGTTTTTTTTTTTTTCAATTATTGCTCTGGAACTTCGAAGATTTTAACTTGAACCAAAAATACCAAATTAAAAATTAACGTAATTTAATTTTGCATAGATATATTTTTTTCACGAGTTGCTTCGACAAAAATTGTAGGTAAGCAATTATTATTTATAAATAATTATTAAATAACTTGGTGACATAAAAGCTTTTTGGTATATATGAATTATATTTCCAGAAGCCGGTGGAAATTAATCGGATAGCTTAGCAACAATTAAATTGTTAATTGTTACACCAGAATAACTATGATTTTCGTATAAAAAAGGCACTATACATATCTAACGTACTTTACAGAATTGAAATTGGACTATTTAGCGGGCTCAGGGATATTTTAAAGTTATAAACAATTTTTGGCTTATAAACAAATAAAATATCTCGGAAACTATTAGATTCAATTAAATTAAGAAAGCGGTATTTTTCACAACGGTCGTTTTCATTGATTTTTGACATTTTTCACGCATAATACCAATAGTTTTTATTATTATAGGTTATGAGTCGCTGGAAGATATGAAAATTTATATCTAGAAAGAGGACCGAAATAAAAAGTTTATGGTTCAAAATTGACCATCCTATTGTTTATAACTTCGTCGCAAATGCCGGTCAACTTTAACCGGTTGTATCTCAGGAACCACTCATCGCAATTAAACTTTTTTTTTTTAAGAAGTGTCCTATCGGGTCCTTTCTAATACCGTTATAGGCTCTCTGAACGATGTCAGCACTAGGCTGTCAATGTACCTTGAAAAACTGTAATAATATGTATAGTTAATTCAGCCAAAGTATAGCCAAACTATACATATTATTACAGTTTTTCAAGGCACATTGACAGCGTAGTACTGACATCGTTCAGAGAGCCAATAAGTTCAGTTCTCATAATCTAAACTCTGCCATCTGAGGTTGTACCTTTAAATTTTACAACCAATATGGTTGATGTCATGTGATGCCGTGAGTTAATCTTTGAATAGTTTTAACATCCTTTCAAATTTTATAATATACTTTAAACTTCACAATTTTAAAACAACTTAAGGGTTTTTACCCATATATCTTGGTGGCTTAAAACATGTAATGTGACCTGTAAGTATAACTGCTTTCTATTAACTTTTTTACCTTTGTCAAAATTTAAAATCACGTTTGCTTTACTTAAATAGTTATACTTATTTTAGGTGATAATACTGATGATGGAATATTGAGTCCGAAAACGTTATGTTGTGATATAACTCTTTTTAAGGATTTTAAATATATCTTTTACAAGATAAGGTTTTTATTTTTTGTGATTTATGGTATACAGCCAGTTACAGGAATTTTTTCCTTGTGATATTTTTAAAGTTAATATCTTCGGAGTTACAGAGCAATAATTGAAAAAGAAACACGAATTCGGAGCGTTAATTTGTTTATAAAAAATAGCATACTATCTGCGGACTTTGCATACCAATATTATTAGTACCTATATACAATCATAAGATTGGATTTCAGCTATAAAATTGCTGGTAAATAACTCTTACGTGTTTTTTCCTAATTTTCCCAGAGTAAAAAGTGTTTTATGCCAAAGACCGTATCGTTCTCATCATGTCGAGTCGCTACTCTCTCCCTTTTTTATACTTGGAGGAACTTGTTGCTTTTCTTTTGGCCGCCTTAGTTCACGTACCAATATGGCACATTATGAATTTCCCGACGCAAAGGGGATCCCGTTACATCCTAGCTCAAATATTTAAAATTTATAGCACTTGAAATGCATTTATGCAGTACGGCATTTTCAAATTTACGATCTTTAAAAAGTAGTTGAAGCTTCACGGGATTCGGAAAAATTATTTGAACGTTACGGCACATATTTTAGAAAAATGGTACTTGGTTGTCATTAGGAACAGCTTTGCTGAACAAGTTTAAACTCCGCGGAAAATTCGGGAATAATCAAACAATTATGGCTAACTTTCACGTTTTGTGTAAGTATGTACTAAAGATTTAACTGTTTTTCTTAAAGCGAAAAGTGAAAAGTTTTATCATTTCAGTCGAGGTTGTTCTCGAGAATGTTCCTTCGCATACGGGGAGTTTAGCAGAAGAATTGTATTACTGAATATTTAATATTCAGTTCCCACTGGCGACGCTTACATGAACCCACTGTTACCATTGATAACAGTTCAAAATCTTGCAAATAAATATTTCATGACTACTATGAAATAATTCCATTTCTATTTTTTACCAACAGAAATATTTGTTAATAGTACCTAATTCAGTAAATAGCCAACTAGACGTACGAAAATACTAGCAAGTTTATGTGAATCCGTTAAACGTTATTATACGTTGTTACCACTTTTGCTTGTGGTTACGCAGGATGATCCACGCTATCGGTAGGGACTGGTTCGTTTCTGAAAATTTTGAAGGAGCGACGGCTCTAGCGACGGCGTGGGTGCGCTGTGTATCAGTAGGCTTTGTTGCCATTTTTTTTTGTGGTAACGTTAGTTTAGTACCTATTACAGATTACAGTGTACGTGCCTTTAAATATGGAAAAGTGACGCTGCGTAATGGATCAACTACTTGAGATGTCATTATCCTTGTATATATCTTTTTTATATATAATTTTGAAGAAAAAAATGAGATTATTAAAAATGGAAGACTTAAAATATAAACAATAGTTTTCAAAACAATGTTCTTTTTCCTACTTGTTTATTTTTATATAAATTGTATGGTAAAATAGTTTTGTTTGTTTATTGTTTATTGTTATACGTTATACCTATTACATATAATTTGGGAAAAGTGATTTGTTTAATTTTATCCCGCAGGATTGAAAAGAAAAACTTATGTTTGGGAGGTCCAAAATAATTTTTTTAAATAAGATTTTTCTACATCTGGTTTTGGTAACACTTTAGAAAAAGTCACGCGTCGCCACTGTCAGTTCCATACCTTTACCAAGATGTGTCCAGTGACTTCTAGAGATGATAAACTCAAGTACAATTCAATATACAGTATGGTACAAATGAAAGGAAGAAATTCGTTATTTCGTAAGCCGGTGACTTTAAGGAAAAATCCTGATCTTAAATAGAGTCAATTTTTATTTTTTGATTATAATACATTTGAAATATCTATTATACTAGTGACGTCATCCATCTGGACGTGATGACGTAATCGATGAGTTTTTTAGATGAGAATAGGGGTCGTGTGCCAGCTCATTTGAAAGGTTATTTAATGCTCTATTCAGTAATATAAACATTTTTATAATTATTTATACAGGGTGTCCAAACAAAATTAAATAAATTACTTGACGCAAAGTGTAGAATATATGTAATTTATTTAATTCAAAATACATTTTACTGCTGTCAGAAAACATAAATAAATGTTTATTTGCCAAATAAACATTGCTCTTTTGTTTAAACTAAATGTTCAAGCTGCCACCCACCTTCCTCTTGGCAGTTTAACACGTTGACGGACAGAACGTCTACAGACGTCTAATCTCGATTGATGTAATGTGACACAACGTCTACAGACATTGCATTTTCCCTATTCTACTTTGAAAAATACATAAATGTAGTGTCACAACACTTTCTTATACATTTGACGCACTGTCCGTCAACGTGGTAAACATTGAATTTAAGCAAAAAGAAGTTTATTTGTCAAGCAAAACTTTTTTATGTTTTCTGACAGCAGTAAAATGTATTGTGAATTAAATATAATGTTACATACATTCTTCTTTTTGTATTAAACAATTGAATTAAAAAAATTTTTGGACACCCTGTATATGGTGTTAATGTTTATAATACTGAATGGAGAATTAAATAACCTTTCAAATGAGCTAGCAAACGAACCCTATTCTCATTTAAAAACTCACCGATTACGTCATCACGCTCAAATGAATGACGTCACTAATATGATATATATGTCAAAAAATCATAATTTAAAAATAAAAATCGACCTGTTTCTGGATTTTCCTTAAAGTCGTCTGTTTAAAAAATAACGATTCCTTTCATTTGCACCATACTGTATATTACAACCCTTCCGTTTCGATAAAAATGAAGCAAATTTCTACAAAACAAAATTCATTAAAAATCTAATGAACATTGAAGGATCAATAATTAATCTTCTTCTTAAAGTACCCTCTCCTCAATGGAGGTTAGCTACTACAATTGCAAATTCTTGTATGTCTTACCAACCCCTCAACATATCTTAGAATTAAAGAAGATCCTCAGTAATGAGGAAACGACGAGAGAGAGAGAGAGAGAGAGAGAGAGAGAGAGAGAGAGAGAGAGAGAGAGAGAGAGAGAGAAAGAGATAAAGAGAGATAAAGAGAGAGACAGGTAGATAGAGAGAGATAAATAGATAGAGAGAGATAGAGAGAGAGAGAGACACAGAGAGAGAGAGAGAGAGAGAGAGAAGAATTTATTGAATTAATATGTAATGAAAAATATAAGTATATGACGAGGATATGTAAACTTAACAATCCTTATAAATACTTTCTTGAAAACCGTTTAAAAAAATCCTAGGTTTTATAAAAACTACGTATAATCTTGAATACAACCAACATGGATGTTAGTGTATGCTGAAAATATATACGTTTCGGAAAACGGGAAATAACCTTCCAAATGATGAATTACGGCCATAACAAATATGGACAGATTGATATTTTTACATTGGAACCCTTTTAGATTTCCAGACAAGTTCGGTAGGAATCCTGTAAATTCAGGAAATATTTTCTAGTTGTAATAATCAGAGAGAGTTAGATAAAATCACTAAACGTGTTGTAAATAAGAACTTCAACAGTGATAAACCACTAAAGACGAACAAGGACAACTGCTTACAACAGCAGAAGAGCAAACACGACAAAAAGATGTACTATAGCGAACTCATGACAGAAGAAGAAAATGAGCCGCCATTCCAAGAGGATAACGACGTAGAGCCAAATGAAAATTACCTAAGGATAAAGGAGGAAACTCCAACGAAGAAAGAAATAACTGAAGCAATCCGGCACCTGAGGAACAACAAGATAGCGGGAATGGACGATATCCCAGCAGAACTGTGGAAAGCGGACACTGAGAGAACCATGAGAGCTAATAGCACCACTATTAGCAGATATATGGGCTGAAGAAATCCTACCTACGGAATGGAATAATGGAATTATAGTTAAGCTCCCAAAAACGGGACGTACAGCTATGCGAAAACTGGAGAGGAATGACGCTGTTATGTTCCATAAATAAAATATTAGCATGTATTATTCATCAAAGTATCAACAATATAACAGACACAACTCTCAGAAAAGAACAAGCTGGTTTCAGAAGGGGAAGATCCTGTATAGAACAAATTTCAACGGCAAGAATCATCATAGACGAAATTATACAGAAGAGCCTTGATAATGGCCTTTATAGACTTTGCTAAAGCCTTCGACAGCATAAATGGACAGCCATTAAGTACACATTCGTCACGGATAGGTGCATCAAGAAGAAGAATTGAAGGAAATCTCGATCATTAGTAATGAAAAAACGGCAAGAGAGAGAGAGAGAGAGAGAGAGAGAGAGAGAGAGAGAGAGAGAGAGATGTAATGTATATTACGAGAATATGTAAGTAAATAGTCCCCATAAATACGTAGGTACCTCTTTTATAGAAAATTATGTAAACAAAATCGTATGTTTTATAAAAACTACGTATAATCTTGAATACAACCAACATGGATGTTAGTGTATGCTGAAAATATATACGTTTCGGAAAACGGGAAATAACCTTCCAAATGATGAATTACGGCCATAACGAATATGGACAGATTGACATTTTTACATTGGAACCCTTTTCGATTTCGAGACAAGTTCGGTAGGAATCCGGTAAATTCAGGAAATATTCTCTAGTTGTATGATATATCTCTACGTGTATGAATAACTTGACGGGAAATAAGAGTTTCCATTAGATTTCACAATAATCTTAAACACCGCTACAAAAAGCGCCATTTTCCTATGCATTCGGCATACATCGGTAGACAGTTAAATTACGGAGTAAATTGTATTTTGAGATGTAAGCTCGATATTTCTATCATTTCTTTTATTATTTTGTTACAATTGAAAAGTACTTCTAAATAAGAGACAAACACATTAGAAAAATAATTATTATATGTATATAAAAAGGAGATACAACAAAATAAGCACAACAACATGTGCATTGAAAGCTTATAAGAATGGAGTTCTGTGTTATTTACAGGTGAAGCTAGGTTTTGTCTCTACTTAGAAAGAAGAATAGTGACAGTGTGGAGAGGACATGCTTAACAAAAGAGACAGAGTGCTTAACACTTTCAGGATTGAGATATTCTCTATTGGCGCGCAAACAGGTCATATTACCCGTATGCACGGCAATGGTGAATATAAAATTCTTAATTGTATGTCAAAAAATGCGCAATAACTACCTCTTAAAACCCACCAAATTTCATTTGCATATCTCAACCGATTTTAGAGCAATAATAAAATCGAAATGAGTGAAATGAATGTCGACAACGAATCAAGTAATCTGTTAAATCAGGCACCCAGGCACCAGTAATCTAAAGTCCAAACGGGCGACGCTAGGAAAATATTCCAACTTATGGACTTCCAATAAGGACTTTAGTGCCTGGGTTAACAGATTACTTGATTCGTTGTCGACATCGTTTCCCGTTAAAGGTCAGGACAGGCGCGGATACAGGGGAGGTCAACGGTTCCATGGACTCCCTATTGTATTTAGTCTATAAGTATTTTTTATTATTTATTATTTTTTTCTGTTAACTCTAAACTTCAAGCCATCAGTACAACATTAAATTACACGACAGCCGCTTCCAAAGAATTGAAAGAAGCCATAAAATCTAATAGAACAGCCTTCTCTGAAAAATAATCTGCAGGCGTATTTGTTTGGGTACCGGTGGAACCATAAATAACGGAAATATTTTTCTCAATTCAAAGAATAACAAAAATGATATTTTAAAATGCAAATACATTACACTGTGTATAAACCTTGGAATCTCATGAAAAGTCACGTTTCAAATTAGCGATACAATGAAGATATAAAAATTTGTATTTTACTAGATATCCAAGCGTACCTACCCATTGATGGTAGAAAGGTTAATCTTTATGGTATCTAAAGAACGACCAGTGAGATTAATAGTCATGAATTGTCAATCAATCCTTTTGATACCGTAGGTATCTGGGATTATGTAGTGTATTTTATCCTTAGAGTAAATGTGAGTCGTATGGCTAAATCTGGAAAATATAATATTTGTTGAAGTAAGTCTGTCCCCCCCCTATTATGAATTTCTAGATCCGTGTCTGGGTGAGGACCCTGATTTTTGACCCTTCGCTTCGTTATCGATCATTCGCTATCTGTACACTCTACAGATATAGATAACGAATGATCGATAACGAAGCGAAGGGTCAAAAATCGGGGTCCAGTCTAACCATCCTTCGGTGTAAATATTTGAATATATATATACCATCTTCTCAGCTCGTTCTGGTTTAAATCGATCTTCTTGCAAAGCCTCTGAAAAAGGATAGATCCCGAAACATGGTGTCAGAGGATGGCAAGAGACTCGATTTTAATCAAAACGCAATCGATTATTTTCATTTTTGTGTAATAAATAAATCATCAGTTTGTAAGAAAAATTTCAACACCCTGGAAAAAGATTAAAAAAGGTTTGTAAAAAAAAAATTAAAGTTTGTCGCACACCCTGAATTGATGAAAAACTTGGCTAGTTGTTAAAGTACCTAGTTTTTTATTATCCAACATAAGCGATTGCATTAAAAAAACAGAATGTGAAGAAAACATCAGACTACAGTTGGGTTTTAATTTCAGTATTTTATAAATGCTAGAATATTTCACAGGCTGTACTGAACTTTGAGAAAAAAACACAGTTTGATAGGTACTCCCTGTATACAATGACAGTTTACCTGTCCAGCAACAATATTATTACAGCGATATTGTTAAAGAATCAGGCTACAACATATTAAAAAAATCACTTAAATCGGACAACAGGTTTAGGAAATTCGATACATTAAAAATGGTTCTTTTTAAGATCGTGCGTTAATTTCTTGAAGTAGTGTATTATATTTTACCAGTACAACTTTCAAAATGTCTAATGTTTTTATTTTATTTTCAGAAATCTCAAAAAAATAAAGGTTTACTAACAAGAAAATTCAAGACTGTCGACGAGTCCCGCGCCAACCGATAAGTTCCCATAAAGTTATTTAGGTTAACTAAGTTTATCGAATTAGGTTCCTGTAAGGGTAGGTAATTACAAGTAACAGTGCCGTGCGCTTTTTGATCCCTCAGGATCACGTGATAGTCCTTGCGTCCCATTTTTAGTGTTATTCAGGAACCTCTGTAAAAATGTATGTTCTTCCAAAAGTTTTATTGCTTATAATAAATTTTACACATTCTCCTATTTTGTAATCATTGTTAATTTCTTCGGAGGTATCTAAAAGCTTTTTGATGGAAGAAATAAGATGAATCGAGATTTATTTAATTTGAGGAAAAGATCTTAAAATGTGCCTTCATTATAATTGGTTTTTAATTAACTTTTGTTTTTTAAATTTATCTGTAACTAACAAATTTTTGTAATAAATTCCTATTTTAACAAAACTTTTTTTATTCAACCTCTAACCATAATAACCACTGGACTCTATTTTTGGACCAATATAAGGCTACCCATCTTTAGTAACGTAGCTCCACCCAACATGAAGAATACAACAAAATTATGGATAATCGTTAACTATTGTTGTCAAGTCCACAACGACGTTCCCGATATTCTTGGAAACCGTCTTTGCCCCAGGTTACCCCCTGAAATTCGCTTAAGCGCTACATCATTTCAATTTTGACTTAAATGCCGTATGGAGAGAATAGTGGAAAAATAAGTCTGATCTGCATTACCATATTCTACTGGACATCACAGACAATCCTGACAGATTTTAACTTCTCTATAAGATTTGAGCAAACCTTAATTCAATCAGAACAAACTGCGGGGGATGCGCCGACTTCCTCTACACATGGGCTAAAGTTCTCTCGCCCACAACAGGCATTCAGACATCAAACGTCCAAAAATCTTTTCAGGCCATAATAACGATAATAAATATTATGGCCTGAATGTAATGGACAATGTAATAAAAGTTATACTGAAATTATGGCATCGCCTGAAATAAAATGTTCTGAAAGCAAACTGAGTCTCCGTTAGAATTTTCGGGTGAGAACTATTTCAGCAGGAACACCATTACAAGTTATAAAAATTAAGATGAAGTCTTGAAATCTTGGAAGACTTACAGGTAAGAATGTGGAGTTACTAGATGCGTTTAAAAGAAGAATAATACAAATTTCTTGCAATCAAGAAACTAGGTGGAGAGGACAAAGGGCGAAAGAAATAGGTAAACGAAACAAATTGTGATATGTAGGGACAAGTAACACTAGAAACGGAGTTGGTATACTTGCTGATAGTGAAATGAAAGATAGTATTAGAGCCCGTTCACGTGACAGGCGCTTAACGTGCCTTTTAATGACTTAAAACGCGCGTTAGCCTGTTAACGGTCTCAAGTAAAATGTATGTAGTTGTAATCGCGCGTTAAGCGCCTGTCATGTGAACGTCAGAACTAAGTCGTCAGAACGAGAGATATAATAATGCCAGTAACATTTGTACTTGAGAAGTATTGAATTTTGTGTGTATTTCCTCAAACTGGGCTGGGTGAGAGTAAAATAAAAGCTTTCTATGGAAAGCTCTAATAAAATACCGAGATGGAAGAATTAGTGTGAGTAATTTAACAGAAAAGCTGAGTTAACGGAAAACGTAACAGTTACGGTCACCAAAATAACAGACGAGGAAGCGATACTACAGGGTACTATTGCCTGGTGCTTAATCCATCCTGATGCTGTAGTGGAAGGAAATAGTGAAAGCAGTTAAAAAATTAGAACAGTGGAGGTAAGCTCTTGAGGAAAAAGGTTTATAACGTGGTAAAACAAAACAAGAGTATTTTGAATGTTCATTGAAAGATGGTTATTGCTACAAATAAAATAATATTATATTTGGATGGTAAAATAATTGTGAAAAGTAATAGTTCTAATACCTAGGCTCGGTATTACAGAGTAATGGGGAAATAGATATAGTACCCCAGGCTGTGGGTGAAAAATAGGTCGATTTCAGGATATAATTCAGGAATTTTTGAAACCTATCAGGTGTTGTAAAGGACGATGCCAGGAATAACTTCTACTAAAATGTAACCAAAAATATTGTGCGCTTTTTTTTTATTGCGATTTTCATTTGTTAAATTTGCAATTTTTAATGATTTTTAATTTTGCACCTTAGGATATTGATTTTAGAGAAAAACTTTTTAATAGAAAGTTGTAGTAAATTAAAAAAACCTACAATTTGAGGTACGGTAAGTTTAATTTGGTTAATTGGTTATTGCAAAACAGCTTGCGAAAGGTCCAAAATGGCCGTTTTTTACAATTGCATTATTTATTGTACAAATATTTTTTTTTATTTCTTAAAGCTTTAAAATGAAGATCTTTCAATTCCAAACATAAAAAAAATTGTAAAGCCAGATTAACGTATTTGTTGCTTAGATATTATAAATTGTTTATCCCATGAGGTCAAATGTCGAAGGCTATAACTTTTTGAAAAAAAAATCATATAGAACTGGTGAAACGTCTAATCTCCTTCTAAAGAGTTATATTTTCATATTCTGATGTAAATAAATGGGTAAAACATTTTTAAACCTCTAATTTTTGGGTTTGAAAATAAGGGGGCAAATTTCGTTTTGCCGAGATAATTGTTTTTTTTTTCTTAAGTCGTAGTGCCTTTATTTATAACAATTAAGAAATTATTTTACAGTCATTGACTAAAGAAAGACTTATATTATCTTAAAATAAAAATTATTATAAAATATAATTACATTTAATTATTAAAAATTAATTTAAAATCGGTTGCTTTTGCGAGCGGCCGAATTTTGCAAATCGCCCGGCTGGCTTCAAATCCGCGCGGTCGAAAAATTTTTACGTAACTTGTATTAAATTTTGACAGAATAAAATTTAATAATATTACCATTATAATATACAGTCTATTTACCACTGTATTTGTTTTTCTTGATAAACTTTTATATGTGAAATTTCATTTCGGAAGAAAATAATATTACAAAAACGATACATATACAGGGTGTCCAGAAACTCTACCGACAAACAAAGACAGGAGATTCCTCAGATAATTTTATGACAATTTAACCCAATTCACCTAGTCCGAAAATGCTTCCTAAGGGAGCTAGAGCTCTTTGAAGATGGCGCCATGTAATTAGTTTTTCTTAAATACCTCCAGAACGCTTCTATTGAGAAAAACGAAAATTGGTATACATATTTACTTTCCTGAAATGAATCGATTCCATCCATTGCGAATTTCTAGTACCGGTCATAGGCGTACGTTTTGGGTAGGGAAACGGTTATTTTATCGCATAACTTTTTTGTCTTCAACTTTTAAGCATTTTTGATACTGGATTATTAAATTGTGAGGTATTCTAGTACTAAAAGGTACTCTTACTTTAAGTCGATAGGATACACCGTTATCTAGAAAAATCGATTTGAAAGTTTTTGGTTTTGGGAATTTGAAAAAAAAAAGTTAAAAAAAATTAAAAAAAAAAAAGGATGTATTTTACCAACTTAAAGCAAGAGTAACTTTTAGTACTCGAATATCTCATAATTGAATAATCTAGTGTCAAAAATACTTAAAAATTAAAGACAATAAAGGTATGCTATAAAATAACTGTTGACCTACCCAAAACGGACGCCTATGACAGGTACTAGAAATTCGTCATTAATGAAATCGATTAATCTCTGGAATATAAATAAATGTACCAGTTTTCATCTTTCTAAATAGTTTTTTTTTAATCTTTTTTTTTTTTAATTCAAGGAACGAAAAATTTTCAAATCGATTTTTCTAGAAAACGGTGTATCCTATCGACTTAAACTAAGAGTACCGTTTAGTACTAGAATAACTTACAATTAAATAATTCAGAGTCAAAAATGCTTAAAAACTAAAGACAAAAAAGTTAGGCGATAAAATATACGTTGCCCTACCCAAAACGGACGCCTATGAACAGTACTAGAAATTCGCAATGGATGGAATCGATTCATTTCTGGAAAGTAAACATGTATACCAATTTTCGTTTTTCTAAATAGAAGCGTTCTGGAGGTATTTAAGAAAAACTAATTACATGACGCCATTTTCAAAGAGCTCTAGCTCCCTTAGGAATCATTTTCGGACTAGGTGAATTGGGTTAAATTATCTTAAAATTATCTGAGGAATCTCCTGTCTTCGTTTGTCGGTAGAGTTTCTGGACACCCTGTAGATGAAATATATAACTATATTTTTAATTTTTTCATTGTTATATAAATATAATAATAATAATGTTACTTCTTACTATAATATACAATATAAAACTTTTTCTTCTTGTAGTGACTATTCTTTTGGATTTCACATAAAAAAGTTTATCAAGAAAAACAAATACAGTGGTAAATAGACTGTATATTATAATGGTAATATTATTAAATTGTTTTCTGTCAAAATTTAATACAAGTTACGTAAAAATTTTCCGAGCGCGCGGATTTGATGCGAGCCGGGCGATTTGCAAAATTCGGCCGCTTGCAAAAGCTCCGATTTAAAAAATAATTTTTAATAATTAAGTGTAATTATATTTTATAATAATTTTTATTTTAAGATAATATATGTCTTTCTTTAGTCAATGGCTGTAAAATAATTTCTTAATTGTTATAAATAAAGGCACTATGATTTAAGAAAAAAAAAACAATTATCTCGGCTTCAGTTGGTTGTAGAAAATTTTAATTTTTTTATAAATCTTCGTTTCGTCTTTAGCAACAATAATCTGTAAGTTAGAAACTCATAGGATATACAGGGCCGCTTCAGCTCTAAATGTTTATAACGAAATTTGCCCCCTTATTTTCACACCCAAAAATTATCTCGGCTTCAGTTGGTCGTAGAAATTTTTTTATAAATCTTCGTTTTATCTTTTATCTTCAGCAACAATAATATGTGAGTTAAAAACTTATAGGATGTACAGGGCCGCTTCAGCTCTAAATTTTTATAACGAAATTTGCCCCCTTATATTCAAATCCAAAAATTAGAGGTTTAAAAATGTTTTACGCATTTATTTACGCATCAGAATATGAAAATATAACTCTTTAGGAGATTGGATGTTTCACCAACTTTCTACGATTTTTTTTTCAAAAAGTTATAGCCTTCGACATTTGACCTCTTGGGATAAACAATTTATAATATCTAAGCAACAAATTCGTTAATCTGGCTTTACAATTTTTTTTATGTTTGGAATTGAAAGATCTTCCTTTTAAAGCTTTAAAAAATAAAAAAAATTATTTGTACAATAAATAATGCAATTGTAAAAAACGGCCATTTTGGACATTTCGCAGGCTGTTTTGCAATAACCAATTAACGAAATTAAACTTACCATAGCTCAAATTGTAGGTTTTTTAATTTACTACAACTTTCTATTAAAATGTTTTTCTCTAAAATTAATATCCTAAGCTACAAAATTAAAAATCAATAAAAATTACAAATTTATCAAATGAAAATCGCAAGTAAAAAAAAGCGCACAATATTTTAGGTTACATTTTAGTAGAAGTTATTCCTGGCATCGTCCTTTACAACACCTGATAGGTTTCAAAAATTCCTGAATTATATCACGTTTTTTCACCCACAGCCTAGGGTATAGGTTCATGTAGAAGAATTATGGTTGAATGGATGACGTGATAGGAAGCGAGTGGTGTGTTGTGTAACTGGAAAATACCAATGAAGCTGGAGTTAAATAATTCTGGAAGAGCAGCTATAATGTAGGGAACTGAACATTAGCAGCTAAAAGGAAAGGAAAACAACCTCTGACCAAGGGCGGATCCAGGGAGGGGGCCATGGGGGCCATGGCCCCCTCCGAGAATTTAGAATTATATAAATTTAAATATTTGCAGTTCAAATGTTTTTAATTTCAAACACACATATTTACAAAACAGGGGATGAATACGTTTTCTGAACTAGAATTGAAAAAAAGAAGTAACGGAGAAGCTTCAAGAATGACTTTTGGGTTTTTTATAAATCAAAATGTTGATAATTTTACAGAGTGCCAATTGTTAGAACGATCTTGACAGCCATCAAAATCGTATAAATTTCCATTTCTATACACACAAGAATAAAAAAGAAGCGAAGCGTTATACTTGGGTCACTAGCACTTAGAACAAAGGAGTTGGTTGGTATTTTCGCACAGTTAAAAGGAATTGTTTTACAAATATTGCGTTTCATTTTTCTAATGAAAAATATGGTCACAATAACGGGATGAGAGCCCAAAGCCTTGTCACGAAACATTTAACATCTTTCGCCAAACTCATGAGCAAAGACGAAGTCATATAAACCCATGAAAAAACATCATACCACAAGGAGTGCGTTCAGGTTGAGCTGAATGTTCTAAAAAGTTATCGCAACCCTCAAAAGTCAGTCATTAACCAGATAGACTCTCAGAGGCCTTAACAGAAACAAAAAATAAAGAAAGACTACGACCAATAGTAGGGTCTATAGTCTATAGTGTTCGTAGGTCGACAAAATATTCCTCTAAGAGACTATCATAATGATGGCCTTATGCTTCTGGACGAAGATGCTGGACCTAGGAATGAGGGGAATTGCTGTGATACTAAGCAAAACCCAATATGTCAAAAATTATCGATTTTTCGTTTTTAATGCCAATATGTACATTGAGCGATGAAGAATGTGATGACAAAACCCAACATGGCTAAACGCATCCATGTAACCAGTAGATAATAAAATTGTTTCCGATATGTCCACTATTACAACAACACCGCGAACTTTTAAACTCATCTGCCGCAAAATCACGTTTTTTGACATATCGGGTTTTGCCTTAGCACCACAGTGTTAAGGTTTAAAATCGCATCAGGAGATAAGACTCTTAAATAACACCTATCCACAGCATCTTCCTGGGCAACATGCATTAGTAGCAGCAGTCAAAATCAATTAACAATATGTTGTGGTGAAGAAATAATTGAACAAATAATATTTGACGAAAGGAGTGACGTATCCCACGTAGAAAAGCTTTCTCTAAATTTGGGATACATACACAATAACAACATTCGTGAAGACTTTGTCAAATTCGTTGACGGTTATGAACCTAAAAATAATTAGTGAAAATCAAGAAAGAGGGAAAGAACAAGGCTTGGCAGGAGAAGCATTGGAAAAAATAGTATTAAACTTGTTGAAAGAACTGCACTTGGATCCGAAGAAATGTGTAGGAATTGGTACTCTGACAGGAATGATGAGTTTTAAGGCCCTTCTCAAAGTGTGTGAAAAGTGACTTAAAACTCACCATTGTAATCCTAATTTTTAAAAATTATACCCCGTACTTCTGGTACACCTCCCCAAAAAAAGTTTATGGCCCCTCCCGAAAATCGGTCCTGGATCCGCCCTTGCCTCTGACTCTGCATGTGGCGGAAATGATAATGCTTAGATGGATGAGTGGAGTGATAAGAAAGGATAAAATTAAGAAAGCGTAGGTATCTTAGGGGTGGTCCAATTGATGCCCAAATAGGACAGCATGCATTTAGATAGTTTGGACATGTTCCACGTAGAGCCAAAATAATCACCCAATACGAAGATTTGCTGATTTGCAAGTTCCTGGCAGAAGTAGGAGAGTAAAACCAAAGAATACCTAGGAGAGGCACTTATGCATGACATGTCAGTAGAGTAAAATGAATTGATATTGTTGTGATTCACGATATAAACTAATGGAGAAATGTAATAAGACCAACCGTTCCAGCATGGGGAGAAAGAGATTGACTATGTCTGTATATTTTCCACACTGTATAAAAGCGCGTAACATAAAACAAATAAATTCAACATTTTTGACAACAGGTATAAATCAATTCCAGTTAATTTATTTTAGAGGAGAAAGAAAAATCAGAACAGTGTTTTGATAATTAATATTCGACTGGGAAAGATTCTCATTTATTATAAAAAGCTGATGGCGCAAATGGAAATTGGTGTATTCGGAAATTTGGGGGTGATAAATGTAAATTTGTGTTTACCGAAACGATTTTATCGAGCTTTATTTGAATACTAGATTAATTACAGTCAACAATACCAACTTAACATTTGTACCTACTCGACGAAATTAAAAAGTTTGTACCCAGGCGAGTACACTTAAATTGATTTTTTTATTTATTGCAACTGATTATCACTGATTTGGATAAAATAGACAAATGGAAAGAGTACATTGAGGAACTGTTTAATGATGAAAGGCCCGAGCTTGAAATTAAAGAACTATGACCTGCCACACCTATGGACGAAATTGAACAAGCAATAAGATTAGCAAAAACCAGAAAAGCGACGGAACCAGATGAAATACTGAGTGAAATAATAAAGCTCCTCGAAAGTGTTGGTAAACGATCTCTCCTTCTTTTTTTTAATAAAGTTTATCAAACTAACTATATACCATCGGATTGGCGGCTGTCGACTTTTGTGACGATACATAAAATGGCAAATGCGAAACGATGTAGTGACTACCGAACCATCAGCTGGATAAGTCACGTTTTAAAGATATTTCTACTAATTTGCGCTCTAGGATGTAGCAAAAAATAGAAGAACAACTTTGTGATACACAGTTTGGATTCTGCAATAACCTTGGAACAACAGAGGCACTATTTAGTATTCAGGTTATAGTACAGAGATGCAGAGATGTCGGACATCCGATTTATATGTGTTTAATTGACTTTGAGAAGGCCTTTGATCGAGTAAAATATACTGAAATGATTGCCATTCTTCAGCAGGTGGGTATTGATGATAAAGACCTATGCATTATTAAATATCTTTACTGGCATCAACCTGCCAACATCATGATTGGCCGGGACTTCCTCTGAAGAACTTCAAATACGAAGAAGAGTAAACAGGGCTGCATTTGGTCCCCACTAATATTTAACATATATTCTGAGTTTGCGTTCAATAAAACAGTGGATAATGTTCAATGTGGTATCAAAATGAATGGCATCAATATTAATAATTTGAGATACGCGGATGACACGGTGGTAATTAAAAGAAATTACAAAGAACTTTATCATCTAATTAATAGGATTACCACAACGTGCGATGAATATGGGCTCAAGCTAAACACCGCAAAGACCAAGGTGATGGTTGTCTGTAAGACGCAATTAAAAACGGAAGTAGTAACAGTTTATGGTGAACAATTGGAGAGAACTAGCAGTATCACCTATCTTGGTTGTAATCTAAATGAGAACTGGGACATGAGTAAAGAAATTAAATTCGTATGGAGAAGGACAGAGCTGCATTTTTTAAGACAAAGAAACTTTTATGTGGAAACAACGTTACTTTGAATCTGAAAATTAGATTAGTGAGATGTTATGTGTTCTCTACTCTATCTTTTGTACGGTTCGAAGGTTGGACTTTAACGGATCCACTTCTCAAAAAACTGGAAGCTTTGAAATCTGGGTGTATCGGAGAATCCTACGAATAAGGTGGGTAAATAGAGTTCGTAACGAAGTTGTTTTGCATCGATGAGAAGCATCGAAAACTTGAATATTTTAGCCATGTTATGCGACACCCAGAGAAATATAATATACTTCATTTAATAATATGTACAAAGCAAGGTAGACGGAAGAAGAAGGCCAGGCCAAAGAAGATCGTCATGGCTTGAAAACCTGAGAGAATGGTTTAAAAGATCCTTCGCATCCCTTTTCCGAGCTGCTGTCAACCAAATTACTACAGCCAATTTGATAGCCAACGCTCGATAGTCGAGCACGGCACATGAAGAAGAAGATTTATTGCGACATTGTAGAAGTTGTTTATTGTTCAACCTTATCATGGATGAAATAATAAAAAAACTGAGAACTAAAAAAGGATAGTAAATGGGAGAACTATTTCAATAATTTGATAATAATTGTTTACGATAATCTGCTATGCGGACGATGCAATACTAATCTCTCAAAGTGAAGATTATTTTCATCGTATGCTGCACCAATTTAACATAACCGCTAGAAAATTTAACAGCAAATCTAATAAGATGTAAATTAGAGCTGGAAGGTGACTAAGCACCGAGCCTTGGTGAAATCCTACTTTTACATGAAATTTATCAGTCTCTCCCTCATCTGACCAAACACTAGTCGTTACTCCCTCATACATATCCCTCACAACCTTTACATATTCACCAGGGACTCCTTTCTTATTGAGTGCCCACCACAGAATCTCTCGAGGAACTCTATCATATGCTTTCTCAAGATCAATGAATACCATATGAGCGTTTGTTTATTTACTCCTGCATTTTTCCATCAACTGCCTTATAATGAAAATTGCATCTGTTGTTGATCTACCCTGCATAAAGCCAAAGTGATTCTCAGATATTTCGGTCTCTTCACGTATCCATCTATCAATTACTCTTTCCCATATTTTCATGGTGTGGCTAATCAGTTTTATAGCCCTGTAATTTGTAGATTGTTGTATATCTCCCTTGTTTTTGTAGACAGGTACTAGTATACTGCTTCTCCATTCGTCTGGCATTTGTCCAACTTACATAATTCTATTAAATAAACCTGCTAGCCACCTTGTTTCTGTCTCTCCCAATGCTCTCCATACTTTCCCAGGAATCAATACAATAGAAAAAGTAGTTATGGAGTTTAAATATCCAGGCATCACACTCTCTAGCTATGGAAAGCTCGAAAAAGAAAGTGGAAGATCAAGTGAATAAAGCAAACAGAACCGCAGTTTACCTAAATTAAACAATATGGAGAAATAAATATATCGGAAAAGAAGTGAAAGGCAGAATTTACAAAACAGTCATTAGACCAATAATGACATGTGCGGCAGAAACACGACCTGATACAGAAAGGACAAAAGGAATGCTAGAAACAGCAGAGATGAAAACCCTTCGAAAAATCGATGGTAAGACACTATGGGATAGAGCTAGGTTTTGTTGCCAAACTCCTCCGAAACCACTTGACCGATTTTCATGAAATTTCGCAGGTGGACTCGACCGGACAGGGAGTAGGTTGTTATCTATATTTCATAGCCGCACGTTATAAGGGGGCTTTGCCCCCCCTAAAATTTTTTTTTATTTTTCGACAAACAGATTTTTCTTAATTGTATATGATTCAGAAGCAAAAGATACATACAATCCTAAATTTTCACTTTTCTATCTTTAACCGTTATTTTTTTTTAAAAATTTCGTAATTTAACATCTATATATATAAAATTCTCTTTCGCAGGCTTTGTTGCCAAACTCCTCCGAAACCACTTGACCGATTTTCATGAAATTTCGCAGGTGGACTCGAAGTGCAGATATACGAAGGAGATGCAAGGTGGGCAATATTAATACCTGAGTAAAAACAGAAGAGTAGGTAGAATGGAACGACCACATAAGCCGAATGACAACAAATAGAGTAGTAAGGACGGCGATAGACGGTTCCCCAATAGGAAGACGATCAGTGGGAAGACCACGAAAGCGATGGAATGACAATTTACAGACATATTGAAAAACATACAAAGTCATGTCTACATAAAAAGAAGAAGAAGAAATAAAAGTATATTAATTATTATTTATTATACATAAAAAAAACTCTTTATAAAAGAAGCGCTGAATTCTACTACTTTATTATTGTACTGGTATAATATTTTTCAATTATTCCCGCGTCTATTTCCAGAAGGACTTTCAGCGAAAGACAAATAAATAAATTGAACTTAAGGTGACCGTGTTCAGAGTGAGAGAGGGTCCTCATTGAATTTCACGGTGGATAGAGCATGAAATTTAATGTGTGATTTGTATTGATTTTTGGCGATAACTGGGAGTTAAATAGATTTACTCTGACGGAAATTGCTGTCTGAAACAGCCTGTATATTGCTTCGTGATGTATGGTGATTATCTCATTTACATATGCTACCGTATTACTTAGGTTATTGCTTTATCCAGAATATCCCCTATGGGAAAAAACAGAAATTGCATTTCGCGTCATAAACTGTGCATACTAGCCTTTAAAATTTATTGTAACTAAAAGTTTTAGTATCTGATAGAAATTCTTTATAGGTGTATAAATATATTTTCAAAAACTCTGGACCACATAGCGGTATAGGGCGACAATACATTATAATTCCATACAAAACAACTTAATACTAATATCCAATTAATCTTAAACTTAACTAATATTCTGGTAAGTATTTATATTATTTTTAAATTTGACCCATTCATTTTTGTTTCTGGCCAACGTTCTTGTTTCTATCCATATTGTTCCCCTTTTTTCGAATATTTTTCCTAGGGTTCTATCACACGTTTGTCGTGGTGTACCGTTCTTCTTACTTATTTGCGTTTTTGCCTTCCAAATTTCTTTCACCGGTTTTGTATGATCCATTCTCTGAAGATGACCCCACCAAATGAGTCGCCTTCTTTCTATAAATTCTCTAT